>NC_056730.1:1022130368-1022430368 GCF_019279795.1 Protopterus annectens
GATTTTAAAAAGAGGCTTAGTGATTTCTTACTCCTGTTCCAGCACAGGCCTTTAGCCATACCTCCTGTACTAGACATTGTTGATGATGCCTTTTTGGAATCTAGCTTGGCCCCTGACTCCCTGCCTCCTGGTCCCAGAAAACCTGACAGATATTACAGGGTCCCTGACTCTCAAGTTCCTTTTTAAAATTCCTACTGCGGTTCCTGAGACCATTTCACAGGGGCCCAAGGGCTTTAAAGCTACTACTGCCAAAAGTCCTACCCCCTCTGATAGAGACTCCAGGGCACTGGATAGATGGGGTAAGAAGGAATTCTGCAACTTTGGCCATTAAGGGCCTTAAACTGCCAGTTTTGTATGTTGAAGTATCAGCAAAATATTATTGGATTGCTTAAACAGAAAATGATTATTCCTGTTTGTGATGGAAATAAGGGTTTACAGGATTTACTGCGTCCAGCTGAAAAAGTTGGAAAACATACTTTGCAATGTGGTTTTGATTCACTAGAGGTATGTTGCAGGGCTGCTGTAACTGGGGCTGTACTTAGAAGGCATGCTTGGCTTAAGGGAGCAATCCTTGCCAGATCATGTTGAAGCTAAATTACTGGATGCTCCCTTAAACCAGGGCCACCTGTTTGGCAACAAGGCAGAAGAAGTTCTTAAAAAGATGGAGGAAAAAGCTAAATCTATGCAAACTGTTAAAGATGTTTTACAAGTACAACCGCCAAGGTTTAGTAGGCATTGGCCTTCCAAGAATTGGTCCTTTCCTGCCTCTTCCAGACCTTCTCAGTCCAAACCCAGGTCCAGCAGAGCTTCCAGACTTCAGTCCCAGGGTATGCACAGGACTAAGCAGTGGGGGGCCTCCACTTCCAAATCTGGGTGTAATAAAACTCCCCCATATGGTAAACTGTCTCAATGACTTCCTTTTAAAACTTAAAAGCACTTCTCAACTGACTGCCGTTTGGATGGGATAGATTGATGTCCTTCAAGAATGCAACTGCGGTCATAACATATGGGTTGTCCTGCCTCAGGCAGCCCTCGGTCGGCCGAATTCCAAAGTCTGGGTCCGGCGTCGGCTGGTGTCGCCTCCTCTCCGACGTCACAACGGCTGGAGTATAAAGGCATCGGCCGACGCCATTTTCTTCAGTCTTTCTCGCCGCGCGGTGCCCGAAGCAGAAGCAGTTCGCAAGTGCCGGTCGGTCAGCTGCTGTGTTTTCAGTACCGAAGTCATCTAAAAGCTAAGTACCCCGTTGGGGAACATTTATTTTTGCCTCAGCCGATGTCAGAACAAATTGAAAAAGTTAATTTTGTCTTGTGGTAAACAAATACCTCATAAGGACTTCCATTCTCTCTGCCTTCCCTGCCTGGGCCCAGACCACGACGTCTCGGCCTGTGCTGCCTGTGCCCGCTTTAATAAGCGCACTCTCAGGCGCCGGGCAGAATTCGCCGAGGACTTCGGTGAATCTTTTGCGTATATCATGCAGTCGGAACAACCGACAACCCCATCTGCTAAAAAACGCAAGGACCGGGACCGACCTCCTCGGCCCACGTCCACTACCGATGTTTCTCCTAAACCCTCTACTAGCGTTCCTACTCCTTCGGAAGTGGTAAATCTGCCGCTCCAGGCCGACGACACAGCGCTAACACGACCTTCGTTTCCGGAGACCTCTCTGGTGCCGGTTGTTGATTTTCCTCCGGAAACCGAAGTTCTGGAGCTACCCGACACCATTCCTGTGGACAAGGCAGTGCCTGCACGTGGGGCTGCTAGGCCTCCTGTTGCCATGTCCATCAAGGCCTTTGCACGTGCTAAGGCCGCCAGTCTGGCCAAGGCCCATCCTAAGCCTGCCCAGGCCCCTTCCTCTGATAAGCAGATCATGTCTCTGGCTGCAGATCTTATTTCCCTTATCAGGGGGTCTCAGCCTTATCCGGACAGGGGTTCTCCGCCACCTGCAGAGAAAAGGCCTAGAACTGAGCAGGTGGATGACCTCTCCTCGGATGAAGCCTCTGGGGATTCTGAGCACTCTGATACTCAAGAGGAAACCTTCCAGGCCTACGAGGACTCTGATGCTGAGGAATCTATTCCCTCTGCCTCCCCTCCAGAGGATTTCTCATTCGGGGAAGTTCTGCATTCCATGAGGGAACATTTCAATGGCAGGGTCAGGAATTCTCTGACTCCAGGAAAAGGCTTCGTACTTTCCTCAAGCTCCCCCAAGCTCCCCCAGCACAGACCTCTGGCTATCCCTCCAGTTATGGATGTTTTGGATGATGTTTTCTCTGACTCCAGTGCCAACCGTGACTCTCTTCCTCCTGCTCCTGTCAAGCCAGACAGATACTATAGGGTCCCTGACACTCACAAGGACCTTTTTAAGGCCCACTCTGTGGATCTAGAAACTATTTCACAGGGCCCCAAGGGAGTTGCTTCCTCCTCTGCCAAAATCCCACTGCCAGCTGACAGAGAAGCAAGGTCCCTGGAGAGATGGGGTAAAAAAGTGTACACCTCTACTACCCTAGCCATGAGGTCTCTTAACTGCCCTTTTCACATGTTTCAGTACCAAGATTTTCTCCTGGATGATTTACAGAAAAAGGTAGCCTCTTCTGAGCCTATTGATAAAAAGGCATTGCAGGATCATATACATAGCACTCAGCAGGTTAACAACCATTTTCTGCAGTGTGGCTATGATGCACTGGAAGCTTCATGTAGGGCAGCTATGACTGGGGCTGTAATACGTAGACATGCTTGGTTGAAGGATCAATCTTTGCCTGACCATGTTAAAGTAAAGCTACTGGATGCACCTTTGGAGAAACAAAAGCTTTTTAGTGCTACTGCACAAGATGTATTGAAATCCGTAGAGGAAAAAGCTAAGTCAGTACAGACAGTAAAGGATTTCCTTCAGGTTCAGCCACCCAGATTCAGCAGAAACTGGCCCTCAAAGAATTGGTCCTTCCCTGGCTCTGACAAGTTTCAAAGGGGAAAAAGCAGACGAGCCAGGGGTAGAGGGCAACACCGAGGATCTTACAGGGGCCGCCAATGGCAACCTCCAAATCAGAGGTGGCGCAGACAGTTCAGCTGCACCACAGGGACAATCACAATGACTTCACTTTCGTACCGCCTACAAAGGCTCAAAGAGAAGCACTTTTGGGCGGAAAATTAGCTTTATTTTCACAAAACTGGCATATCTTAACCAAAGACAATTGGATTCTGGATTTGATAAACAAAGGCTACAGATTCCACTTCCACACATTACCAATAAGACAAGGCATGCCAAACCTGCCACATCATCAAAGGGCAGAGGCACTCTCTCAAATTTCCAAGCTATTGAGTATGAAAGCAATAGAAAGAGTTCCTCCTCAGGAGCAAGGCCATGGATTTTATTCAAGACTGTTCCTTGTTCCAAGAAAAGAAAACAAATGGAGGCCCATACTGGACTTGTCAAATCTAAACACTTTCCTCATTGTGCCAAAGTTCAAAATGCTGATGTTGCAGCAGCTTCTTCCCATGCTGGGCAAGGGGTCTTGGCTGGTCACTCTGGACCTCAAGGAGGCATACCTGCATGTCCCAGTCAGACAAAGCTGCAGAAGATACCTCAGATTTCTTGCAGGAACAGAGCATTATCAATTCTCATCATTGCCGTTTGGCTTGTCTACTGCGCCCAGAGTGTTCACGAAATGCCTGGCATCAGTAGTGGCACACTGCAGACAGCAGGGGATTCAAATATACCCCTACTTGGACGACTGCCTCATACAAGCAGACAACAAACAAACCTTAAAAGGAAATTTGGACTATGTCATGCATCTACTGCAGGCCTTGGGATACACAGTCAACATTCAAAAGTCAAAATTACTACCATCCCAACAGATTACATTCCTAGGAGCCAAACTGGACACGGAAACACAAATGGCCTACCTCACAGAGGAAAAACAGCAGCATTTACCAGAATACTTCAAAGGCCTAGCAAGGCTTTCCCAGCTGACTGCAAGGAAAATCCTGCAGGCCCTGGGCTTCATGGCATCTTGCATTCTTCTGATACCTTTGGCAAGACTTCATATGAGAAAGCTGCAATGGTATTTAAAAAACTATGGTCTCAACACAGCAACAGCCTAGAGGACATAATCCCACTTATTCCATGCCTGCAGAAGGAATTTCTATGGTGGGCTCAAGCCAGTCAACTAAACAAAGGCATGTCTTTCAACAGACCTCAAGCAGGCCAAATGATCACAACAGACGCCTCAGACCATGGATGGGGAGCGCACATGGAGGGCAGATGCATTCAAGGTCTATGGACACCAAAGGAAAGACATCTGCACATAAACCAAAAGGAGATGTTGGCAGTGATGCATGCCATCGAGACTTTCGAAAAATCACTACAAGAAGGGCATTTGCTAATAAGGACAGACAACACCACTGTCATGTGGTACATAAACAAGCAGGGAGGCACTCATTCTTATCCCCTCTGCAGACTAACAATGCTTCTCTGGGAGAAATCCCTGAGCCTGAAGATACACTTACAATCCCAGTTTGTACCAGGCAAGGACAATGTACTGGCGGACAATCTGAGCAGAAACTTCATGGATCCACACGAATGGATGTTGCACCCTCACATTTTCTCTCAACTGACAAGGACATGGGGAATACCGGACATAGATCTTTTTGCTTCCCACCTAAATCATCACCTGGAAAAGTTCTGCACAAGGACTCGTCACCCTCTAGCTTGGAAAACGGATGCTCTCTCCTTCAGCTGGAATTCTCTAAAAATTTATGCATTCCCCCCTCTGCATCTGCTGACCAAGGTGATACTAAAAATAAAGGCAGAACAACCAACAGGCATCTTGATAGCGCCAGACTGGCCAAGGCAACATTGGTACCCACTGCTATTGACCATAACTCGGACCAAACCATGGCCTCTGACCCTATGGCCCCTGCTCCTAACGCAACACAATTACAGGACTGTACATCAAGACCTGAAAACTTTGCATCTGACAGCCTGGAGACTTCCATGACTTCAACACCAAACTCTCTCTCCAAATCTGTTCGAGATCTTGCTGGAAGCACGCAGACCTTCCACCAGAAAAACCTATTCAGCCAAGTGGAAAAGATTCGGCATCTGGAATGCCAAAAAGGGTCAGGACACAGAACTACTGAGTATTCCTCAGATACTGGAATACTTGGCAGAACGGTTTCACACTGGGCTATCATACTCCTCAAAGATTCATGCCTCAGCAATCTCAGCAAAATACAACTGTGACCCTCCAGTGTTTTTGCATCCTCTGCTAAGACAGTTTTTAAGAGGAATAAAGAATATCAAACCTCCCAGAAAACAGCCAGTACCTGCAATGGGACCTCAACTACGTGTTGGAAAAACTAACTCTTCCTCCCTTTGAGCCAGCAGCATCCTCAGAAATGCAATTTCTTTCATGGAAGACTGCCTTCTTATTGGCAGTCACTTCTGCAAGAGATACAGGCACTCATGGCAGTGCCCCCCTTCCTCATTTTTCATCAAGACAGAGTCTTTCTAAGAACAAACCCTACATTCATGCCAAAAGTTATTTCCAGGGTGTCTCTAAATCAAGCTATTCATCTGCCTACATTCTTCCCCAATCCTCAAAATAGGGGGGAAAAACTACTGCATACTTTGGACATACACAGACAACTACGCTACTACTTGGACAGAACTAAGGCCACCAGAAAGTCTGACCAGCTGTTTGTAGCTTATGCTGCTGGAGTGCAGGGAAAGGCAATCTCCAAACAAACAATTTCAAAATGGATTGGACACTGCATCAGATTTTGCTATTCTTTTCATGGAAAAGGTGTGCCAGCCAATATTAGGCCACACTCCACCAGAGCTATAGCCACTTCCACAGCTTTCCTAAGAGGAGTGGCAACAAAGGACATTTTAGAGGCTGCTACATGGAGCTCTGTGCATACATTTACCAAGCACTACCACCTGCCATTATACTCCAGATCCCGAGCAGGCTTTGCTTCGGCAGTCCTGCAGGGGATTTTAGCTGCACCATCCTTATCATAAGTTCCTTCCACCCCCAGCTTGGCTATGGTATTCAACCCATATATTATGACTGCAGTTGCATTCTTGAAGGACATAGTACAGTTTTGTACCTACCATAAATGTAGATGTCCGATAGATATGCAACTGCAGTCGGATTTTCCCACCCTCCTACCCCTCTGTATCCTTCCTTTTGGCTCACTACCCCTCTTCCCTTAAGCTGGGGGTATCTCCTATGGTGTATCTGTTTATTACTGATGTTCTTCGTCTTCCATTGCTGCAGTCCTGACTATAGGGTATAGTCCGCGTCCAGTCGGCCCGAATACCAGAGTATAAGGCTGACGTCGGTCAGGGCGCATTAGATTGACGTCAGTACGTCCGGGTACTAATGCGCATGACCGACGTCATATCCGCAGTCTTTTTTGCCGCATGGTCCGATGCAGAAGCAATTTTGCGAGTGCAGGTTGGCGTTCTGAGATTTTCCGAAACCGGAGTTTCAGACCGAAACAGAGTTGGCTAAGTAACCCCGTTGGGGAACATTTTAGTTTTTTCTTGCCTCAGTATTTAACCGGATGTCAGAAAAAGTGAATAACTGTATTTCTTGTGGCAAACAGATACCGCATAGGGATTATCATACATTGTGTATACCTTGTTTAGGGCCTGAGCACGACGTTGTTGGTTGCCGCTCTTGTGCTAGATTTAACAAGCGCACTATTAAGAGGAGGCTAGATTGTGCTAGGTTAGTGTTTGGGAAGCGTTGCAATTATAATATGCCGTCGGATGCTCCGACGCCCGCTTCATCCAAGAAGCGCAAGGATAAAACAGTGAAGCCTAGGGGTGAGGAACCGCAGTCCCGGACGTCGGTTCTTTGGAAGGCTCAGTGGAGCCGGAGGTTTTGCCAGGAGTTTCCATGGAGTCCCAGGCAGAAACTATACTCTTACAGGATGTGCCTTCTCAGGAGGTAGGCCAGGCTGAGGGGGCTTCTCAGGTGACTGTTCTTCCCTCTCTTCCCAAGGTAGTTAGGGCCTCTCCTTCTGTTACCAAAACTTCTATGAGAGGTAGGCCTACTTCAGCTTCAGTGGGGCTTCTCCTACCATTTCAGGTTCTGTACCTAAGAAACATATGCTTAAGATGGCAGAAGATTTGATTACTATGATTAGGGTTCTATGCCCCGCCTGATAAGAGGCCTAGGGTGGAATCTGAGTTTGAGAGTTTTGAACAGTGTTCTGAGGCTTCAGAATCTTCTGTGGAAGATTTGCAGGAGTATCCTACGTATTCTGATTCTGATGTGGATGATTCCACTCCTACAGCGTCTCCACCTGAGGATTTCTCATTTTCAGAGACTTTGCATTCCATGAGGGAGCACTTTAAATGGGAAGGCCAGGATTACTCTGACTCCAGGAAAAGGCTTAGGGAGTTCTTGTTTTACCCCAGCATAGGCCTTTAGCTATTCCTCCTGTGTTGAATGTGGTGGAAGATGTTTTTGCAGAGGCTTCCCTGAACCCTGATTCTTTGCCTCCTGCTCCTGTTAAGCCTGATAGGTATTATAGGGTGCCCGAAGCTCATAAATATTTGTTTAAGAGTCCTAGGGCGGACCCAGAAACTATTTCTCAGGGGCCTAAGGGTGTAAAAGCTTCTGTGGTTAAAAATCCTGTCCCCACTGATAAAGAGGCTAGGGCTTTGGATAGGTGGGGAAAGAAAGTGTATACTTCTTCCACTCTAGCCATGAGAGCTTTGAATTGTCAGTTTCACATGTTAAAATATCAGAATTACCTTCTTTCACTATTGAAATCTAAGGTGGATGCTTTGGCGGAAGGTATTGAGTGTAAAGAGTTGCTGGATTTGGTTCATGTGTCCGAACAAGTGGGTAAGCATTCTTTGCAATGTGTTTTTGATGCTGTACAGGCCTCCTCGAGGGTGGCTGCTACCAGCTCTGTTCTTCGCAGGCATGCCTGGTTGAAGGATCAGAATTTAGCTGAGCATGTTAAGACAAGGATTTTGGATGCTCCTTTACAGTCTGATGTGTTGTTTGGTTCGCCTGTGGAAGCTGTTTTAAAGAAAATGGAGGACAAAGCTAAGTCTATGCAAACTGTTAAAGATTTTTGCAGGTGCAGCCACCAAGTTTAGTAGAAATTGGCCTGCTAAAGGGTGGACATATCCTGCTTATGATTCTCAGTCTAGGGGTAGGTCTAGGCGTGGTAGGGGCAGGGCTCAAAGTTCTTTTAGGCCTAGAACAGGGAGTTCACCTGCTCAGACTTCTGGTGAGGGCAGGGGTCAGTCCTTTCGTAAACAGACCCAATGACCTGTTTCTTCAGCTGCCAGCAGATTCACGTCTGGCAGCTCCTTTGGGGGGAAGACTGTCTCTTTTCAAAGAAAATTGGGATTTAATTACTCAAGACAAATGGGTGTTGGATATCATTCACCACAGTTACAGATTTTATTTCCATACAATGCCCCCTTTCAAAGGCATGCCAGACGTTCCTCCTCTACAAAGAAAAGAGGCTCACGAGCAAGTTTTACAGTTACTTCACATAGGGGCCATTCAGCCAGTCCCTGTGTCAGAGAGGGGCCTAGGATTTTATTCTCGCCTGTTCCTTGTACCAAAGAAGGGGAACACGTGGAGACCAATTTTGGATTTATCTCTCCTCAACACGTTTTTGGACATTCCCAAGTTCAAGATGTTGACGTTACAACAGCTTTTACCTCTGCTGGGCAAAGATCACTGGATGGTAACTTTAGATCTCAAGGAAGCTTACCTTCATGTGCCTATAAGGCTAAGTTGCAGAAAGTATCTGCGGTTTCGAGCTGGGAATTCTCATTATCAGTTCTCTGCATTGCCCTTTGGCTTATCTACTGCCCAGAGTATTCACAAAGGTTCTGGCTCCAGTGATAGCTTACTTCAGGCTTCAAGGAATTCAAATCTATCCTTACTTGGACGACTGCCTGATTCTGGCTCAAGAAAAGGAGGACCTTCTACAGCATCTGGAATATGTTATAGCAGTGCTAAGATGCCTAGGGTATTCTGTGAACGAAATAAAGTCCAGTCTAGTACCCTCTCAAGACATGTGCTTTCTGGGTGTAAGACTGAATACAGCAGCCCAGATGGCCTTTTTAACCCCGGACAAACAAAAGAGTCTGTCACTTTACTTCCATCAACTATCTCATCAGTCCGTGCTGACTGCAAGGACAGTCCTTCAAGCATTAGGGTTCATGGCATCTTGTATTCTGGTGCTTCCCAATGCCAAACTGCATATGAGGAAGCTACAATGGTATCTCAAAATGTATGGACACAGCACTGCCAGGATTTGGACACTGTCATTCAAATAATACCTTGCATTCAAAAGGAATTTTTGTGGTGGGCTCAGGAATGTCACCTAAACAAGGGACTCTCTGTGACCCGGCCAGAGGCAAGTCAGATTCTAACGACAGATGCCTCGGACATTGCTTGGGGAGCTCATCTAAATGGAAAGTGGATACAAGACAAGTGGCCTGCCAGACTACAGCATCTACATATCAACATGAAGGAGATGTTAGCAGTCCAGTTTGCATTAATGGCTTTCAAGGAGTTACTTCTTCCAGGACAGGTGTTGATTCTAACAGACAACACAACTGTCATGTGGTACATCAACAAGCAAGGGGGAACACATTCTTATCCTCTATGCAGGCAAGCAATGATTTTATGGGAGACTGCGTTAAGCTTGCAACTAACTCTTCAGGCAAGGTTTCTGCCAGGAGCACAGAACTCCTTAGCAGATGTGTTAAGCAGACAAATCATGGATCCCCACGAGTGGAAACTGGATCTTCATGTATTTCAGAAACTGACAGTGTCATGGGGAACTCCAGACATAGATCTGTTCGCTTCTCCACTAAACCATCAGCTGCCAAAGTATTGCACAAAGGGGTTTCATCACACAGCTTGGAAAGTGGATGCTCTGTCTTTCAGTTGGAAAAACCTTCATGTGTATGCCTTTCCACCTCTACCTCTTCTTCCAAAGGTACTATTAAAGGTCAGACAAGACAGGCCAAGGATGATTTTGATAGCTCCAGATTGGCCTCGGCAACACTGGTACCCACTACTACGGAGTCTGGTAAAGAAGCCTCCATGGCCTTTACCTCTGATTCCTCATCTGTTATCTCAGCAGGACGGTCATCTGCTCAATGTCAAGCTTCACTCTCTTCATCTAACAGCCTGGCATATTCTGTGTTGAAACACAGCAGGTCTCAACTTCCTCAACAAGTTTTAAATGTGATTATGGAAGCTAGAAGACCTAGTACAAGGAGAGTGTACGCAGAAAAATGGAAGAGATTTTTATTTTGGAGTACAGCAAAGAATTTGGAGATTTCAGAGCCTAATTTGAGTGTGGCTCTTCAATATCTTACTGAATTATTGGACAAAGGTTTGTCCTTCTCTTCCATAAAGATTCATGCTGCAGCAATTTCAGCTCACTGATTGTGACCCACCTTTGTTTTCGCATCCTTTGTTCAAGCAGTTTCTTAGAGGGGCAAAGAATATAAGACCCCCACGTAGAGCTCCTACTCCTGCTTGGGATCTCAATTTTGTGTTGGAAAAACTTACTCTACAACCTTTTGAGCCTGCAGCTACTGCTGAATTGAAATATTTGTCATGGAAGACTGCTTTTCTGTTGGCTATTACTTCTGCAAGAAGGGTGTCTGAGTTGCAGGCCCTTATGGCAGTAGAGCCCTTTTGATTTTCCATAAGGATAGGGTATCATTACGTACTAATCCTTCTTTTATGCCTAAGGTGGTTTCTAGTGTGGCTTTAAACCAAACTATTCATTTGCCTACTTTTTGCAGATCCTCAAAATAAAGGGGAAAAGATTTTGCACACTTTAGATGTACACAGGCAATTGCGTTATTATTTAAGCAGGACTAAGGATTTTAGGCAGTCTCAGCAGTTGTTTGTTTCTTTTGCTTTGAGTTCTCAGGGCAAGCCTGTGTCAAAACAAACTATTTCTAGGTGGATTGGCTTTTGCATTGCATTTTGTTATTCCCATCATGGCAAGGAGATTCCAGCTGGGATTAGGCCTCATTCCACTAGGGCTACTGCCACTTCAACAGCATTTCTAAGGGGGGTGGCAACTAAGGATATTCTGGAAGCAGCTACTTGGAGTTCAGTGCATACTTTCTCTAGGCATTATCACCTTCCTATCTACTCTAAGTCTAGGGCTGGTTTTGCCACAGCTGTTTTACAAGGCATGTTGTCAGCTCCTACTGCTTTATAATTTGCCAGCCTCCCTTACCTCTGCTTTGGGATTCTACCCAATAGTCAGGACTGCAGCAATGGAAGACGAAGAACATAGTACAGTTTTGTACCTACCATAAATGTAGATGTTCGAGGATTCCATTGCTGCAGTCCAATTTACCCTCCCTCCTTCCCCTCTGTATTTAGGGGTGGTTGTGTAGGTGAGTTTACATGCTTTTATTTTTATATATATATGGTTGTATATATTGTGCATGTTTTTGGTGCAGGTTGTTTTGGGACTTGTCTTTTTAGGGTCTTCTGGCATCTGGGGCAAGAAAAGACTGAGGATATGACGTCGGTCATGCGCATTAGTACCCGGACGTACTGACGTCAGTCTAATGCGCCCTGACCGACGTCAGCCTTATACTCTGGTATTCGGGCCGACTGGACGCGGACTATACCCTATAGTCAGGACTGCAGCAATGGAATCCTCGAACATCTACATTTATGGTAGGTACAAAACTGTACTTTATGCATGCTTGGGATTATTTTTTATCCATTACAAAATTTAGCCTTCCTAAGTGGGCACTTGACATCTGGGGCAAGAAACACTGAAGAAAATGGCGTCGACCGATGCCTTTATACTCCAGCCGTTGTGACGTCGGAGAGGAGGCGACACCAGCCGACGCCGGACCCAGACTTTGGAATTCGGCCGACCGAGGGCTGCCTGAGGCAGGACAACCCATATGTTATAGGTTCATAGGTTCATACTAGGCTATCTGCCCGAGGGCATTTACAGGCCTAGCCCATAGTTTTGTGGCTTACGCCACCCCTTTAGTATGGGGAACTATACCCATTATTTTGCTGTGCCTCTGTCGAGCAGTGACACTGAGGTAATCCCTGGGGTATATCTGCGATCTCCCATCCATTGGTCAAGATTTCTCTTGAACAAGGCCAGCGAGGTGCTCTGCCTCACATATACCGGGATTTTGTTCCACAGCATAGGGAGTCTTTGAGTGATGAATCTATTCCCTCCAGCACGTCCTATTAATAGCCGTGTCGAGGTTTAAGTCTTCTGCCCTTGTGGCTCTGATGGATCTAGATTTTTTGAGGTGAAGCATATTCATCAAATCTGGGTTTGACATGGCCTTGTATGTCAGGCACAGGTCACCTCTGAGCAAGCGGTAAGCGACTGAATAGAGCTGAAGATCTTTCAGTCGGGCAGCATAGGACAGATTTTTGAGACCCTTTATCCTTTTGGTGAGGAACTTTTGTGGCTTCTCCAGCTGCTGCAAGTGTCTGGTCAGATACATTCCGAATGGGGCATTGTACTCAATCATTGGTCTGATGAGAGATGAGTATAGAGAAACTATGACCTCCCTTGATCTAGATGTGAATCCATTCATGATAAGGTGGGCAATGTAGAAGGTCTTCCTAACTACTTTAGCTACATGGGTGTCGAATGACAGGCTACTGTCAACCTGGGTCCCCAGGTCCCTGATAACTTCTTCTGTGCTCAGTGGATTGCCACCTATATGGTAGCTAGGGGTAACCTTGTTTTTCCCGAAGGGTATGACTATGCATTTTTTGGCATTTAACTTTAGGCCATGGCTCTGGCACCAGTTATCCGTTTCTGAGAGACCCTTCTGAAGGATATCTGTGTCAGATGTGTTTTCGACTACGGCGCCCAGTTTGCAGTCATCTGCAAACTTTCAGCCATAACCCTCCTGTGTTTGCTTGTACTTCAGAAAAGTAGATGCCAAACAAAAGTGGGCCCAGGACTGAGCCCTGTGAGACACCACTTGTGACAGGCTTTGAGTCTGACATGGCGCCAGCAACTCTGACCCTGTGGGTTCTGTCACTCAGCCAGTTTGCAACCCATCTTGTGATGTATGGGTTAACATTTAAGCTGATGAGTTTTTCAATGATACCCGAGTGGGGTATTGTATCGAAGGCTTTCGCCAGATCGAGGTAGGCTGTATGGACTGCCTTTCCCTCATCAATGGCTTTGGTGACTGTTTCGAAAGTCAACCAAGTTTAAAAGGCATGATCTGCCTTTGACAAAGCCAAACTGGGTTGGATCCAAAGTTTGCAAATTCCCTATGTCTTTATTTATGAGATCCATTATGATCCTCTCCATGGCTTTGCAGATAAGGCTTGTCAAGCTAATGGGCCGGTAATTTCCAGGGTCGGTGGAGGCACCGCCTTTGTGAAGTGGGACCACCGTCAGTCGCCACTCCCTGGGTACGTATCCAGAGGTGAGACTATGATTAAACAGCTGTCCTAGCTGTGGGTTTAATTCCTCGTTGAGTTTGTGGAGCACACAGCCGGGGACACCATCAGGTCCCATGGATGCTGTGTTTTTTGCTTTGGAGAGAGCAGTTTTCACTTGGGCGTTAGAGATGTTTGGGGGGCTGCAATCGTTTGGTATAGATATCTCTCCTTTTGGGGGGGGGGGGGAGTTTGCACTGAACCTGTCAGCCATTATGTTGGCAATGTCTGTAGGATCAGTAATCTTCACATCATTTTGAATTAGTTCTGAGCATATCTGGGAGTTTTCTCCCAGTTTTCTAACATAGCTAAAGAAGGCCTTATGATTGTCTTTTGAGTCTTTAGCTATTTTTCTCTCAGTTTGCGTTGGATGATTTTATGAGAGCTCTTAGTTTTTTACTTGTAGTGATCAAAGGTGTCTTACCTTATAAGGATTTTGCTCTATCTTGTAGTAGCTTCCTCCTTTTGTTGTTGAGTTTGTTTATGGCTGGGGTCCACCAGACTGGACGCTTGCCTTTGGTACAAAGAGTCTTTGTTTTGCTTGGGATTGCCTTATCCATGCAGTCCTGTAGGTGCTGGTAGAAGGCATTTGTAAGTGATTCAGCGGCTTGAGTACTGTTTTCCGCCGGCTCGGGGGCCTTAAAGGAGACCACACTAGTCTTTAGAAGTGTGAAGTCGGCTTTCGAGAAGTTCTTTACTGTGGTCTTTTTTATTTCAGGTGGGGCTGGGATGAGGACCTCCAGCGAGATTAGTTTGTGATCTGATCTCACCAGTGAGGGGTATACTTCCGGTGTTGAACATTGTGCTCCCATGTTCGTGATGATGAGATCAAGTATGTTTTCTCCTCTTGTGGGGATGGTGACTAGTTGTTCCATGGCATTTGAGTTTATGAATTCCAGGAACTTTTGGGCTAGGGTGTTTGGGCTTGAGTAGTGTTCCCAGTCTATATTAGGGTAATTGAAGTCACCTAGTATGATGGTGTTTGGAGATGCATTTATCCCCTCCAGTGTTTTCAGGAAAGCCATGTGAGGTTCCTGAGTTTGTGAGGGTGGCCTGTAACATGCTACAATTTGCAGAGCAGTCTTGCCTATGGTTAATTGCACCTGGATGGTCTCCGATGCATTGTCGTTGCCACCAATCTTGAGGTGTGGGTGTCCTTGATGAATATGGATACCCCCTCCTTTCTTGGTATTTTCCGGATTTTGGGTGCGGAACGCATGATATGAGGTAAAACCTGATAGTGCTGGGGTGCTCTCAGGAGCCTTGAACCAGGTTTCTGTCACAGCACAGACATCGATGTTCTCCATACTGAGAAGGGCCTCAGTGCGCATTTTGAGATTGAGACTTCTGGCATTGAGCAGCATTACCCTTAGTTTTTTTCCTTTTTTGTGTTCTAGGGTGGTAGGTTTAGAATTTGAGCCTTGCCTAAAAAAGGCACTATGGGGGTGGCAAGAGCCTTTGCCAATATCCGGAATCCCAGGGGTGACAGGTGCAAGCCGTCCCTTGCGAAGCAGCGTGGCTTGTCCAGCATGTCATCCCAGGCAGATCCCCTTTGAATGACACCAGAGTTTAAGCCAATTGTTAAAGCTGATCATCTTATCTCTGTATTGTGGCATCATTCTTGGTGAAGGTAGGATACTGCTCAAGGTCAGGGTCATACCTGCCTGGGCTACATAATCAGAGAGCTCCTCAATGTCTCTTTTCATGTAGTCCAAGGAGGTACGTCTCGGGTCGTTTACACCAGCGTGGACAATGACTGAGTTGTATTTGTACCTGCTGTTGAGAGACCTGAGTGCTTGCGTTATGTGGCGGATTCTAGCGCCCGACAGGCAGCTTACTGTAACCCTCTCCTTACTCAGTCTGGTGAGCGGGACGTCAGTGTGTCTGACTATGGAGTCACCAATGACTAGTGTCTGGCATTGTGTTTGGCCTTAAGGGCTGTGACTGTTTTTGACACTGACTGTGAGGTCTATGTGTTGCAGGTGTTGTATTCTGAGGTGGTAGTTGTTTGGGTGTCTGCTTTGGTGGCCTCTGCTGTTTTGGTAGATTTTTGATCAGAGCCTCCGAGTATGTCTTTGTGTGTTTGTGTATGATTTGAGGTTGTGATGGTACTATGTGAGACTGGGTCTATAGTGTGTGTGGTAACCTTCTCCTCCTGACTGGTCTTGCCAGTCCTATGTTGAGAGAGCTCAGCCTCCAGTTTGGCCGTGTAGTTGCATCTCTCGCATGTATTTGTTTTGTGGGAGGAGGAGAGGGTTGTCTGTGTACATGAGGCAATTGTAACATCGCCTCAATATTCCCAGGTTCACCAGCTGAGCAGGAGAGGACACTAGCAACTGATCCCTCGACATGCTAGAAGGAATAGACAAAAAAACTTTAAAAGAGATTCCGGGGGATGTGGGTGACCGAGAAATGGGGTTTGCCTTTTTGGGGTACTATTTATAACGAGTGCTGTATCAAGGTGATAAGTACTGTAGGAGCAAGTGCTAGGTTTAACAGATAAAGAATAGTCTACTCTGAGTCAGGTAGAGATGATCTTTTTAGTTATAGGATACGCTGATTAGATCAGTAGTGTAGTTCGAGGAAGGTAGTTTTAAGGGAAAATTTGAAGAGTGGACTTTAGGTAGCCCGAATAGTTTAAACCTGCTTAACCGGCGCTGCCCTAGTGTGCAACAATGGCAACTCCGCGCTAAATCGCGCAAACGCGCGTTTAGTGTGTTTTATATCAGGGGGCTGAAAGAAGCTAGGAACTGGCCCAAAACGACCAGTAGACTACAAGTTACTGGCTGAAACCTCACAAAACTGGACCAACAGGCAGCTCAATGCTTCCCACTCCCACTGGTAAGGAACTTCCTACCTCCAAATTTGGCAAAGAATCAGGAACTGCAAACAAAGTCCAGGGATCAGCAAGCTCTGAAACTGGACTACTCTAGCTCAGTAAGGCGGGAAAACAAGAGAGATTTTTTTTTTTTTTCAGAAACAAGCAGAAACAGATACAGTAGACACTTATAAATGCTATAAATCGGCTATCACAGCCTACACAAACAATTTGCAACAATTACAGATTTTAAAAGTAACAAACTGAGAATTCAAGTGCAATAACAGAATAAATGCAGAAAAACAATAACAATGTGTCAGCAAGCAGGCGAAATACAGTTGCTAGATAAATAGAAGTGGAAAGCCACAAAAAATATACTTACATCAGGTAAAGTCGCTTTTTTAGCTCTCTGAAGCTTGGATTACTCTGCTGGCCACCACGAGGATCTGTGCTGAGTAGGTACAATGACTGCAGTTGCATATCTATCGGACATCTACATTTATGGTAGGTACAAAACTGTACTTTCTTCATGCAAAGAACTGGGAACTCATTACCCAGGACAAATAGATTTTAAATGTAGTGTCCCAGGGATACAGATTTCACTTCAACATGTTACCAACACCAAGCGGGTGGCTAGATTTACCCCCAAATCAGTGGGCAGAGTCCCAAAGTCAAGTACTTTCTCTCTTAAGCATGGGGGCTATTCAGTTGGTACCAGATGAGGAAAAGGGACAAGGTTTCTACTTGAGACTTTTCCTGGTACCCAGAAAAGACAATTCATGGCGTCCTATCCTGGACTTGTCTACTCTAAACACCTTTTTGGTGATTCCAAAATTCAAGATGCTGACTCTTCAGTTGCTCCCTATGCTAGACAAAGACGCCTGGTTGGCAACACTAGATTTAAAGCAAGCATACCTGCACATCCCAGTCAGGGAATCTTGCAGAAGATACCTACGATTCAAAACAGGATACACTAACCATCAGATGTTCGTGTTACACTGCTGCAGTCATTACACTTGGGTTATCCTGCCGTCGGGCGGTTCCCCAGTTGGCCCGAGTTCCAAAGTTGTGGTCCGGCGTCAGTTGCTGTCGCCTCCTCCCTGACGTCAGTGCGACAGGGGTATATAAGATGCAGCCGATGCCATTTTCTTCAGTCTTTCTTGCCGCGCGGTGCCCGAAGCAAAAGCAGTTCGCAAGTGCTGGTAGTCTCCTGAGATTTTCATTCCGAAAACAGAACCAAAGTCTTCTACAAAGCTAAGTACCCCGTTGGGGAAACTTTCTTGCCTCAGACTGGTGTCAGTAACAGTTAATAACTGTATTTCTTGTGGGAAGCAAATACCTCATAAGGATTTCCATTCCTATTGTATCCCATGCCTAGGCCCAGACCACGACGTCACTTGTTGTCTGTTTTGTGCTAGGTTTAACAAGCGCACTATTAAACATCAGTTTGATTTTGCCCGATATTATTTTGGTAGAAAATTCAATTATACCATGCCGTCGGAACTTCCGACCAGAATACACAAAAAGCACAAAGACAAGGATACATCCGAGACCCAAAACTGATGAATTCTCTTCTACGCCAGTCACAGGTTCTCAGGTTTTCAGCGAGGCACCTTCGCAGCCCCCGACGACTGCTTCTGTAGAACCACAGGCCGCCTCTGACTCCCACGTGGAGATGGCTGGGCCTTCGGACGCACATGTTATTCAGCCTACCGAGACGATCCTTTCAGAGGGATCCGGAGTAGCTGAGCAACCCACAGCTTCAGAGGGCGTCTTCAGACCTACTCAGTTAAGCATTAAACCCTCAGCTTAAGTCTAAGCCTCCTTTAAAATCAAAGAAACAAATACAGCATTCTCCAGGACAGGCCTCCATGCCTAAGAAGCAAATGCTCAAAATGGCCGAAGACCTAATCACTCTGATCAGGGGGTCCCATCCCCCTCCGGATAAAAGGCCTAGACAGGATGCAGACTGACTCATGCAACCAGGTGTCCATCTCTTCTGATTCATCCTCAGACCTAGGATACTCTTTACCCCCCTTATGAGGATTCTGATGCTGAGGAATCAATTCCATCAGCCTCACCGCCTGAGAACTACTCATTTGGGGAAAACCTACATACCATGAGGGAGCATTTCCACTGGGAAGGCCAGGATTACTCAGAATCCAAGAAAAGGTTCAGAGACTTCCTTTTATTACCTCAACACAGACCCCTTGCTATTCCGCCAGTGTTACATATTGTGGATGATGTGTATACTGAATTCAGCTTAAATCCTGATTCCTTACCCCCAGCCCCTGTTGAACCTGACCGATACTACAGAGTCCCTGACTCTCATAAATTTCTGTATAAAAGCCTTGTAGCTGACCCTGAAACTATTTCTCAGGGTCCCAAAGGAGTTAAGGCCTCATCAGCCAAGAATCCAGTTCCCTCTGACAGAGATTCCAGAGCATTAGACAGATGGGGAAAGAAAGTATATACATCTGCAACTTTAGCAATGAGAGTCTTAAATTGCCAGTTTCACATGCTAAAATATCAGCAATTTTTACTGTCCCAGTTAAAACAAAAAATGCTTCCAGAATCAGATCCTCCTAATTTTAAAGAAATGCAGGATTTATTGCATGCAGCTGAACAAGTGGGAAAGCATACTTTACAATGTGGTTTTGATTCTCTAGAGGCCCTCCTGCAGAGCAGCAGTTACAGGCTCTTTCATTGGAAGACATGCTTGGTTAAAAGAACATACGTTATCAGATCATGTTAAAGCAAATTTATTGGATGCACCTTTGCAGCAGGATGTGTTATTTGGAGTTAAGGCAGAAGAGGTATTAAAGAAAATGGAGGATAAGGCAAAATCTATGCAAACGGTGAAAGATTTCTTACAGGTTCAGCCTACTAGATTGAGCAGAAACTGGCCAACTAAGAATTTGTCCTTTCCAATTACAGACAGACCTCAAAGGGGAAGATACAGACGTCCAAGAGGTAGAAGTCAAACACAAGGTCCTTACAGGCCTTCACAGTGGGTTGCATTAGGCCAGAAAGAAGGGGAAGACAGGCCCCAACCATATAAAAAAGCAGCTCCAATGACTTCCCACTACAGCTGCCAAACAAATTCCTCTTGGCAGCCCCCTTGGGAGGAAAACTGGCACTCTTCTACCACAATTGTCAAATGATCACCAAAGACAAATGGGTTCTCAACATTGTATTTCAAGGTTACAGGTTCCACTTTCACACTCTGCCAAGGTTAAAAGGAATGCCAAATCTGCCATCAAATCAATGGGCAGAGGCTCAAAAACAAATTACAGCACTCATGGATATGAGAGCTATTCAAAAGGTACCATCACAGGAGCAAGGACAAGGATTTTACTCGACTCTTTCTGGTAAAAGGACAAAGCCTGGAGGCCCATTCTGGATCTTTCATCTCTAAACACTTACCTGGATGTTCTGAAATTCAAAATGTTGACACTACAGCAGCTTCTTCCCATGCTGGGCAAGAAAGCTTGGCTCTTGACTTTGGACCTCGAGGCATACCTGCATGTCCCTATCAGACAAAACTGCAGAGGATGCATCGGATTCATAGGTGGTTCAATGCACTACCAATTCTCTGCACTGCCCTTGGCTTATCTACTGTGCCCAGGGTCTTCACAAAGTGCCTGGCACCAGTAATTGCATTTTTGCAGACCAAAAGGAATTCATATTTATCCGTACCTGGACTACTGCCTGATTCAAGCAGAGAGCAAGGACATTCTTCTAAAGCATCTGGTGTTTGTAAAAATTTTAAGTTGCCTGGGGTACACAGTAAACGAAAAGAAATCAAAACTAGTGCCCTCACAATTCCTGGGTGCCAGCTTGAACACAACGGCCCAAATGGCATATCTCACGCCAGACAAGCAAGGACAACTAACTCAATACTTTCAATTGATGGCAACAAAGACCCAACTCCCTGCAAGAAAAATTCTGCAGGCCTTGGGTTACATGGTATCCTGCATACTACTAATTCCATATGCCAGACTGCATATGAGGAAACTGCAATGGTACCTAAAGAATGTATGGTCTCAACACTGTCAAAGTTTGGAAACATACCACTAATCCCTTGCCTTCAAATGGAGTTTCAGTGGTGGGCTCAAGCTTGTCATCTCAACAAAGGGCAGCCTTTTACACAACCCACAGCCAGGCAAACACTGACAACAGATGCATCGGATTACACCTGGGGAGCACACATGGCAGGCAAATGTATTCAGGGCACGTGGCCCACAGAACAAAGGCATCTTCACATCAATCAAAAAGAGATGCTAGCTGTACAAAATGCCCCTATAGCTTTCAAGGACCTGCTGCATCCAGGACAACTACTGCTAAAGACAGACAACACCACATATGTTCATCGTGTTACCCTGCTGCAGTCATCACACTTGGGTTATCCTGTCGTCAGGCAGTCCCGCAGTCGGCCTGAGTTCCAAAGTCTTGGTCCGGCGTCGGTTGCTGTCGCTTCTTCCCTGACGTCAGTGCGCCAGGGGTATATGAGGCATTTGATGCCATTTTCTTCAGTCTTTCTTGCCGCGTGGTGCCCGAAGCAGAAGCAGTTGGCAAGTGCCGGTCGGCTGACACCTGAGATTTTCGAATCGAATTTCAGTCCGAAGTCTTCGATAAAGCTAAGTACCCCGTTGGGGAACATTTTCTTGCCTCAGTCCGATGTCAGAAAAAGTTAACAATTGCATTTCTTGTGGGAAGCAAATACCTCATAAGGACTTCCATTCTTATTGTATTCCTTGCCTAGGCCCAGACCACGACGTCACAAGTTGTCTGTTTTGTGCTAGGTTTAATAAACGAACTGTCAAACGCCGTTTTGACTTCGCACGACATTACTTTGGTAGGAAATTTAATTATATCATGCCTTCGGAGCAGCCGACGACTGGCATGCATAAAAAAACGCAAGGATAAGGACAGGCAGCCTAGGAACAAGCCAGATTCCGAGGCCTCTGCTGGGCCTGTTGCCGGTTCTCCGGTTTTCAGTGAGGTGCCTACGCAGCCCCTGACCCCAGAATTGAAACCCCAGACAGTTGAGGATTCTCAAGCGGAGTGTACTAGGCCGTCGCAGCTATCTTCATTAGGCCCTTCCGACACCGGAGCAGGAGATGATTCCAGTGCAGTAGAAACACCTTCGGTTGCAGAAGTTGTCTTCAGACTGACTACACTCACCGTTAAATCTTATGCTAATCTTAAAACTCCATTAAAACCAAAAAAGACTGTACATCAGTCTACAGTTCAAGGCCCCCTGCCTAAGAAACAGATGCTTAAGATGACTGAAGATTTGATCACCCTAATCAGGGGTTCCCATCCCCCTCCAGATAAAAGACCAAGACAAGAGGAGGATTATGCTTCCTCTGACCAGGTTTCAATTTCCTCTGATTCTTCTGAGGAACAGGATTATACTTTTCCCCCTTCTGAAGACTCTGATGTTGAAGACTCTATTCCCTCAGCATCTCCCCCTGAAGACTACTCCTTTGGGGGAAGTTTACATACCATGAGGGAACATTTCCACTGGGAAGGCCAGGACTACTCTGATTCTAAGAAAAGGCTCCGAGAGTTCCTTTTACTACCCCAGCACAGACCACTTGCTATCCCTCCAGTTTTAGACATTGTGGATGATGTTTACTTGGAGTCTAGTCTAAATCCAGACTCTCTACCTCCTGATCCAGCCAAACCAGACAGATACTACAGAGTACCTGACTCTCATAAATTCCTTTATAAAAACCCTGTGGCTGACCCAGAAACAATTTCCCAGGGTCCCAAAGGGGCTAAAGCTTCTATGGCTAAAAATCCTGTGCCCTCTGAAAGGGATTCCAGAGCCCTAGATAGATGGGGAAAGAAGATATACACCTCAGCTACTCTGGCTATGAGAGCATTAAATGGTCAGTTTCACATGCTGAAATAACAGCAATTCCTAATGTCTCAATTAAAACAAAAAGAGCACACATTCTGAACAGTCTGAATTCAAGGAAATGCAGGATCTGTTGCATGCAGCTGAACAGGTGGGCAAACATACTTTACAATGTGGATTTGATTCATTGGAAGCTTCCTGTAGAGCAGCTGTTACTGGCTCTGTTATACGTAGACATGCTTGGTTAAAAGAACAAACCCTACTTGATCATGTTAAAGCAAAATTATTTGATGCACCTTTACAGCAGGATGTATTATTTGGTGTCATAGCAGAACAGGTTTTAAAGAAAATGGAGGATAAGGCAAAGTCTATGCAGACGGTCAAAGATTTTTTTACAGGTACAACCCCCTCGTTTCAGCAGAAATTGGCCAACAAAAAACTGGTCCTTTCCAGCTTTGGGCAGATCACAGAGGGGCAAATACAGACGCCCAAGGGGCAGAGGTCAGTCACAAGGCCCGTACAAACCTTGCCAATGGGATACTGCTACCCAGAAAGGAGGAGAAGACGGGCCCCAGCTAGCAGAAGACCGACACAATGACTCAGTCCTCAAACTACCAAGCAAATCTCTCTTGGCAGCTCCCTTGGGAGGAAAATTAGCACTTTTTGTAGACAACTGGCACATCATCACAAAAGACAAATGGGTCCTAAACATTAGCTCACAAGAATGTATCCAGGGAATCCAGCAATAAAACAACCAACGATTGAAAAAGCAGCTCCCCTGAATAAAACACCGCGATCCATAGTATCCAAATCCTTTATTGAACGAAGTACATAAGCAATAAGTTAAGCGCTTTCATCTACTCAACGTAGATTTCATCAGAACAACTTACATACTCAATACTACACTTTAAATACTTTCTAAAAGCCCGCCAAAAAAACTAATGATCTAATTACCTAACCAATCAAGCATTCATTAAAATTTAAAAGCACAAAATAACAATCTCATTTTTATCATATAAACTGATGAATAATTATATAATTAAATAAAATTCATTAATATAATACTAAAACCTTCATAACCTAAACATTGTCTCACAAGGATACAGATTCCACTTTCATTCCTTGCCAAGGATAAAAGGATTGCCAAACCTGCCACCAAATCAATGGGCAGAGGCACAAAAACAAATTACAGCTGTCATGGACATGAGAGCCATTCAACAGGTACCTACACAGGAGCAAGGACAAAGATTTTATTCAAGACTCTTTCTAGTCCCAAGAAAAGACAAAGTATGGAGACCCATTCTGGATCTTTCACTTCTGAACACTTATCTACAAGTACCAAAATTCAAGATGCTAACACCTAGAGCAGCTTCTTCACATGCTGGGCAAGAATGCTTGGCTAGTAACGTTGGACCTCAAGGAGGCGCATACCTGCATGTCCCTATCAGACAAAATTGCAGAAGATACCTCCGCTTCATTGCAGGTTCAACACACTTTCAATTCTCTGCATTGCCCTTTGGCTTATCTACTGCGCCCAGGGTCTTCACAAAATGCCTGGCACTAGTAATTGCATACTTCAAAGAAGAATTCAAATATACCCATACCTGAACGACTGCCTTATTCAAGCAGAAAGCAAGGACATTCTTTTAAAGCATCTGGCATTTGTCAAACGCCGTCTACGTTGCCTAGGGTACACAGTAAATGAAAAGAAATTGAAACTAGTGCCCTCACAAAACATAATATTTCTGGGTGCCAGCTTGAATACAACAGGCCCAGATGGGTTATCTCACGCCAGACAAGCAATAGCTAACTCAATACTTCAAAATAATGCAACAAAGACCCAACTCCCTGCAAGAAAAATTCTGCAGGCCTTGGGATTCATGGCATCTTGCACACTACTAATACCATTTGCAAAACTGCATATGAGGAAATTACAATGGTACCTGAAAAGCCTATGGACTCGGCACAGCCACAGCTTGGAAACAATGATGCCACTCATTCCCTGCCTTCAGCAGGAGTTTCTATGGTGGGCACAGGCATGTCACCTCAACAAGGGTCAGCCTTTCACCTTACCCACAGCCAGGCAAACTATGACAACAGATGCATCTGGCTATGCCTGGGGAGCACACATGGCAGGACAGTGCACTCAGGGCAAATGGACTACAGATCTCGGGGCAAATGGACTACAGATTAAAGGCATCTGCATATCAATCAAAAAGAAATGCTAGCAGTACAGAATGCCCTAACAGCTTTCAAGGACCTCCTACACCCAGGACAACTAATAATAGATGGACAATACCACAATAATGTAGTACATAAACAAGCAAGGGGGCACGCATTCCTACCCTCTATGCAGGCAAGCAATGATCTTGTGGAACACAGTACTGTCTTACCAAGTTCAATTATAAGCACAATTGCTGTCAGGAAAGAAAAACACATTGGCAGATGTCCTAAGCAGAAACATCATCGATACCCACGAGTGGAAACTAGATCCACAAGTATTTGCAGTGATAACTCAAAAATGGGGACGCCCAGACATAGATCTGTTTGCCAACCCCCAAAACTACCAACTTCAAAAATTTTGCACAAGAACATTCCATCCACAAGCTTGGAAAGTGGATGCCCACTCATTCAGTTGGAAAACATTAACAGTGTATGCCTTTCCTCCACTGCCTCTTCTAACAAAGGTACTGCTGAAAGTCAGATTAGAGAGGCCCCAAATGATACTCATTGCACCAGACTGGCCATGCCAGCACTGGTATCCAATTCTAAGGAACATGGCCCACGGCCCACCATGGATTTTACCACAGATTCCTCACCTGCTCACCCAGCGAGACAATCAGATTCTACACAACCAGCTCAAGACTTTAAACCTGGCTGCATGGCAAATTACCCAAACAACCAGCCAACACCTCTCTCCAAAGCTGTTATGGATGTCATTCTGGAGGCCACGAGGCCCAGCACCAGGAAAACCTATTCAGACAAATGGAAAAGATTTTGTGCCTGGAACCAGGCTAAAGGCCAAAATCCCCTTGATCCAAACATTCCTCAAATTCTACAATATTTAACTGAGATGTTGCACAAAGGGCTTTCCTTTTCATCTATTAAGATCCACGCCTCAGCAATTTCAGCTCATTACAACACGGATCCTCCTCTATTTTCACATCCACTCCTAAGACAGTACCTCAGAGGGGCTAAGAACATAAAGACCGCCCAGGAGAGCACCAACACCTACTTGGGATCTCAACTTTGTTCTGGAAAAGCTTACACTGCCGCCCTTTGAACTAGCCTTTTCAGCTGATTAAAATTTATTTCATGGAAAACTGCCATGCTACTAGCAATAACTTCAGCTAGAAGAGTCTGAGCTACAGGCACTAATGGCAGTGGAGCCTTTCCTCATTTTTCATCAAGACAGAGTCTCTCTACGGAACTAACCCTTTCTTTATGCCAAAGGTGGCATCCATTGTGGCCCTAAACCAAACCATTAATTTTCCCACCTTTTTCCCAAATCCCCCGAACAAAGGAGAAAGACTCCTGCACTCTTTGGACATTCACAGGCAATTACGTTACTACTTGGATAAAACTAAGGCTTTCAGAAAATCTGACCAGCTCTTTGTAGCCTATGCTGCAGGATCACAAGGAAAAGCTATCTCAAAACAGGCCATTACGTTTCTGCTACACGCTTCATGGGAACATTAAGTTAACATTAGCTAACATTAGGTCCCACTCCACCAGGGCTACAGCTACATCAGCAGCCTTTCTCAGGGGGGTGCCAACCAAGGATATTCTGGAAGCTGCAACTTGGAGATCAGTGCACACCTTCACCAAACACAATCACTTACCTCTATATTCTAAGACTAGAGCTGGTTTTGCCACTGCAGTTTTGCAGGGCCTACTAGCTTCTTCTAACCCTGTTTAACTCCACCACCCATCCTTAGCTTTGGGATTCAACCCAAGTGTGACGACTGCAGCAGGGTAACATGATGAACATAGTACAGTTTTGTACCTACCATAAATGTAGATGTTAGTGTTCACCCTGCTGCAGTCCAGGTTACCCTCCCTCCATCCCCTCTGAACTAGCTGGACTTATCTGTACCATTCTATCCTATACAAAGGTATTGTTTTATTTTTATATGTACATTTTTATATAGCTATATATATATATATATATATATATATATATATATATATATATTGCCTACCTATTGGGGGCACCTGACATCTGGGGCAAGAAAAACTGAAGAAAATGGCATCTGATGCCACTTGTATACCCCTGGCGCACTGATGTCAGGGAAGAAGCGACAGCAACCGACGCCGGACCAATACTTTGGAACTCAGGCCAACTGCAGGACCGTCTGGCAGGATAACCCAAGTGTGATGACTGCAGCAGGGTGAACACTCAAACATCTACATTTATGGTAGGTACAAAACTGTACTTTATGTGGTACATAAACAAGCAAGGGGGCACTCACTCCTACCCCCTATGCAGACAAGCCATGACCTTGTGGAACACTGCTATAAACCTTCAAGTTCATCTGCAAGTACAATTCCTGTCAGGAGAGAAAATCACACTGGCAGACGACTTAAGCAGAAACATCATGGATCCCCACGAATGGGAATTGAATCCACAAATATTCAGAATAATAACACAGAAATGGTGGAGACTGGACATAGATCTGTTCGCATCCCCAATAAACTGCCAGCTACAAAAATTCTGCACAAGGAGTTACCATCCACAAACATGGAAAGTGGATACCCTTTCATTCAGTTGGGAGAAACTACAAGTATACGCTTCCCACCACTACCTCTCCTGCCAAAGGTTCTCATAAAAGCCAGGCAAGAAGAGCCACAGATGTTCCTGATTGCACCAGACTGGTCACGCCAGCACTGGTACCCAATCTTAAGAAGCTTAGCACAAGAACCACCCTGGATTTTGCCTCAAATCCCACATCTGCTGACTCAGCACAACAGTCAAATACTACACAGCCAGCTAAAGACCTTAAACCTAGTTGCATGGAAGATTCCTTAGTCAAGCAAGCAGTGCCTCTCTCCAAAGCTGTTATGGATGTCATTCTGGAGGCCAGAAGGCCTAGCACCAGGAGAGCCTATTCGGATAAATGGAAGAGATTCTGTGCCTGGAACCAAGCTCACAGCCTTGACCCTCTTGTCCCAAACATTCCACAGATACTGCAATATTTAACTGAGATGCTGGACAAAGGCCTCTCCTTTACATCCATCAAGATCCACGCCTCTGCCATCTATGCTCATTACAACACGGATCCATCAATTTTCTCTAATCCTCTGTTAAAACAGTACCTCAGAGGGGCTAAAAACATAAGACCGCCCCGTAAAGCACCTAATCCAACTTGGGACCTCAACTTTGTTTTGGAAAAACTAACTTTACCTCCTTTTGAGCCAGCTAACACAGCAGAATTAAAATATATCTCTTGGAAAACTGCTCTGTTCCTGGCAAATAACATCAGCATGAAGAGTTTCAAAATTACAGGCACTAATGGCAGTGGAACCTTTCCTCATTTTCCACCAGGACAGGGTGTCTTTAAGAACTAACCCTGGGGGCGTGGCCAAGGATGAACACAGGATAGCAGCAGATTTCTTCAGCTCCGCCAATTTCATTACACTGACAGGAATTAATTACTTAAATTAATTTTTGAAGTAATTTTCTTTCTAAATACGTTTGTTTTATATAGTTCTTGAACTAGATCTAAAAAAGAAAGGAAATCTTAACAATATTCCTGTCAGAAATCACTGTGGAAATTTTCCTGTCAGTTTATCAGTCTGAAATGAGTTCCAGTAAGACAAATTCTCAAGACTCCAGCATCAAGAAAGAACTTCAGTCTCTGATAATTATAATCCAGCAACTTACTGATAAAATGGATACTAAAATAGACACCTTCATAGAAAAAACTACAAAACAAATAGACCTGTTACATACAGACCTGCAACAACAGAAGATCCAGATGACAGGCATAGAAGAAGCTGTGAATGACATGGAAAATAGAATCCAAGAAGAGGAAATCAACATTGAGTTTCTGCTGAAACAAAATACACATTTACAAACAAAGCTGGATGACCTGGAAAATAGAAGAACTAACCCTACGTTTATGCCAAAGGTGGTATCCAGTGTGGCTCTAATCCAAACTATTCACCTGCCAACTTTTTTTATCCTAAACCACAAAATAAAGGGGAGAGGCTACTGCACTCTTTGGACATTCACAGGCAGTTACGCTTCTACTTGGACAAAACCAATGCTTTCAGAAAAACTGAGCAATTATTGGTAGCATATGCTGTGGGAGCACAGGGAAAAGCCATTTCAAAACAGACTATTTCAAAATGGAAAGGACATTGTATACGTTTCTGCTACACATACCATGGAAAACCTGTACCTAGCAGCATTTGATTTCACTACACCAGGGCAACAGCCACTTCAACTGCCTACCTCAGGGGAATACCTACCAAGGATATTTTGGAAGCAACAACTTGGAGTTCAGTACATACCTTCACCAAGCATTACCATCTGCCTCTATTTAAATCCAGAGCTGGCTTCGCCACTGCAGTGCTGCAGGGCCTTATAGCCACCCCTAATGCCTTATAGAACCAGCCACCCTACATCAGCTTTGGGATTCTACCCAAGTGTAATGACTGCAGCAGTGTAACATGAACATAGTACATGTTTGTACCTACCATAAATGTAGATGTTCGAGTGTATACACTGCTGCAGTCCTGGTTACCCTCCCTCCTTCCCCTCTTACTGGCTGGTACGTACCTATGTCTTCTACCCTTACTACCTATGGGGGAGTATTTGCTGGTAGCTGTAAGTTGTTTTTTGCTTTTCTTATGTATGTTTTATTAGCAATTGGAATTGCCTACCTGTTTAGAGGCACCTGACATCTGGGGCAAGAAAAACTGAAGAAAATGGCGTTGGCTGCATCTTGTATACTCCTGTCGCACTGACGTCAGGGAGGAGGCGACAGCAACCGATGCCGGACCAAGACTTTGGAACTCAGGCCGACTGGGGAACCGCCTGACAGCAGGATAAAGCAAGTGTAATGACTGCAGCAGTGTATACACTCGAACATCTACATTTGTGGTAGGTACAAAACTGTACTTTCTCTGCACTGCCCTTTGGCTCATCTACTGCGTCCAGGGTATTCACAAAGTGCCTAGCTCCAGTCATTGCATTTTGCAGGCAAAGAAATATTCAAATATAGCCATACCTGGACAATTGTCTAATTCAGGCAGAAAGCCAGGACATACTTTTGAATCATCTGGCCTTTGTAGAAAGGGTGCTAACTTGTCTGGGGTACACCATAAACAAAAAGAAGTCACACCTTTTACCCTGTCAACAAATTATATTTCTGGGAGCAAGCTTGAATACTACTTCCAAGATGGCTTTCCTCATGCCAGAGAAACAAATTCCTTTGACAACCTACTTCAAACAAGTGGCCACAAAATCCCTGCTATCTGTATCGCAAATACTACAAGCCTTTGTGGTTCATGGACTCCAGCTTTCTTCTAATTCCGTATACAAGACTGCATATGAGGAAGCTACAGTGGTATCTAAAAAGCCTGTGGTGTCAACATTCTCAGGATCTAGAAGCAGTGCTACCCATCATACCCTGCCTACGCTTAGAGTTCCTTTGGTGGGCAGAGGCCTGCCACCAAAACAAGGGACTACCATTCACACTATCCCCTGCCGCCCAAACCCTAACAGACGCATCAGACTGCATGGGGGGCTCACCTGGCGGGTAAGTGCATTCAGGGCAAATAGAACCCAAGTCAAATGCACCTGCATATCAATCAAAAAGAAATGTTAGCTGTACAGAATGCTTGACTGCCTTCAAGGCCCACATTCTTCCCGGACAATTATGGTAAAGATGGACAACACCATCCGTTATGTGGTACATGAACAAGCAAGGGGGTACACATTCTTACCCCCTTTGCAGACTAGCCATGGCATTGTGGATCACAGCCCTGAGCTACCAAGTGCATCTACAAGCTCAGTTCCTTCCAGGAAAACTAAATACACTGACTAAGCAGAAACCTCATGGACCCACACGAGTGGAAACTGGAACCAAGGATTTTCAACATGTTGACAAGCAAATGGGGGAGCCCAGATATAGACCTGTTTGCATCCCCCCCAGAACTATCAATTGGACAAATTTTGCACAAGGACTCCCCACAAACAAGCTTAGAAAGTGGATGCTCTGTCCTTCAGCTGGAAAAACCTATTAGTTTATGCCTTTCCTCCTCTGCTCTCCAAAGTACTACTAAAGATCAAACAAGGCAAACCAAGGACGATTTTGATTGCACCAGACTGGCCACGCCAACACTGGTGTACCTCCTCTTGTATAGTGGGTCACTGTTGGCCCCATGGCACCTGCCTCAGACTCCTACCGTATTGTCTCAGCAGTAGAACCAGATTCTGCACCCTTAGCTTCAAACACTGAACCTAGCAGCCTGGCTAATTACCTAATCTCTCCTTTGCCATCCCTCAGTAAACCAGTGATGGATATCATTTTTGAGGCAAGGAGGCCTAGTACTAGAAAATCTTATGCTGATAAATGGAAAAGATTCTGTGCCTGGAACCAGTGGATGAGCACAGCAGTGCCCAATTTACCTCAGATTTTACAATACTTAACTGAGATGCTTCACAAGGGCCTGTCTTTCTCCTCCATCAAAATTCACACATCAGCCATTTCAGCTCATTATAACACAGAACCTCCCCTCTTCTCTCATCCACTGCTCGAGCAGTTCCTCAGAGGGGCCAAAAATTTATGACCACACAGGAGAGCTCAAACTCCAGCTTGGGACCTTAACTTTGTATTGGAGAAACTCACTGTTCCTCCTTTCGAGCCAACTGCTACTGCAGACTTAAAATTCCTTTCTTGGAAAACAGCTTTCCTTTTAGCAGTCACTTCAGCAAGAAGGGCATCTGAATTACAGGCCCTTATGGCAGTGGAGCCTTTCATCATCTTTCATGCGGGCAGGGTGTCCCTCAGGACCAATCCCTCTTTCATGCCCAAGGTGGTATCCAGTATGGCCCTTATTCAGTCCATTCATTTGCCAGCCTTCTTTCGTAATCCACAGAACAAAGGGAAACTGATACTGCACTCCTTAGATGTGCACAGACAACTTTGATTCTACTTGAACAGGACTAAACCTCAAAGGAAATCTGAAAACTGCTGGTGGCATTTGCTGCAGGGGCAGAGGGGGGGAAGGCTATTTCAGAGCAAACCTTTTCCAAATGGATAGGCCATTGCATTCATTTCTGCTTCCCCCAGGGGATCAGACCCCACTCAACCAGGGCTGCATCTATCTCTACAGCCTTTCTGAGGGTCCCTACCAGGGACATCATAGAAGCTGCTACCTGGAGGTCTGTACATACTTTCACCAAGCATTACCATCTGCCAATTTTCTCTAAATCCAGAGCTGGCTTTGTCACTGCAATCTTGCAGGGCTTTATAGCTGGTCCTAATGCTATCTAAATTCCTCCTCCCATCCTTTGCTTTGGGAATCTACCCAAAATTGATGACTGCAACAGTGAAACACGAAGAACATAGTACAGTTGTGTACACTTACATAAATGTAGATGTTAGTGTATTCACTTTTGCAGTCCTGGTTGCCCTCTTTTCAGCCCCCTTACTACTTTCGGCTATACCTCTACTCTCCTTTGCTATGCTCAAAAACTTTTTGGTGTATTTGCTTTTTTGTTGGAGGTATAACCTTGTATGTTTATAGATTTATTTGCTTCCCGTTAGGGGGGCACCTCACATCTGGGGCAAGAAAAACTGATGTAATGGCGTCGGCTGCATGTTTTATACCCCTGACGACCTGACATCACGGAAGAAGGGACAGCAACAGACGCAGGACTCCAGACTTTGTTAATCAGGCCGACCTGAGGGCTACTGCAAGCAGATAACCCAAATGTGATAACTGCAGCAGTGAATGCACTCTAACTTCTACATTTATGGTAAGTGTACACAACTGTACATTTCCACCCTCCAGCCCCCTTGTCTCTCTCTCTCAATCTCTCTTGCTAACACCCGTACAGGGCTGCTGGTATTTGTTTTTTACTGGTGGTGTTTTTTTCCACCATAACTTAGCTCCAAGAAAAACTGATGTAATGGTGTCTGCCTGTTTTTATACCCCTGACGACCTGATGTCAGTCCTGAAGTGACAGCAACCAACGTAGAAATACTTAGCCTCTGGTATTTTGAGTGCTACCCCTGGCAGGATAACCCAAGTGTGATGACTGCAACAGTGAATACACTCGAGCATTGTACATTTATGGTAAGTGTACACAAGGGTACTTTATGCTTGGTGGGGGGGGGGGGGGGTTCCATTGTCAAGATAATGGAGGTCCAGGAATCGCAGACTCAGACTTCCAGGGCAATTTTCCCAGTCAGGAGGCAAAAGCTTAGACAAAGAATGTTTGCCCCCAGCTTCCAACAAGTTGTGTTAGACTCTGATTGGTAGGTCCTTGATCCCTTCTCCCTACTCACTGCCAGGCTGTTCCTTAGGAATGTATTTTCCATGGCACATGGATTCTTTCTATTCCTGCAGAGCCTGCAGCCGGGTGCTGGTCATCCTTCAGGAGCTGGAGTCCCAGATATGAAGAGAAAGAAATCCTCACTGAGGAGGAAGAATTGGTCTACTACTTCCAAATTTCTTCTCTAGGTTATGACACGAACACTGATCACCCACAGAGGAAATCTCATTTTGTGAACTCTGCAGAATGAATCTGCTAGGTCCAGATTGCCCCTAAGCCTGTGTCAATTATTCCAGGCTTGAAAGCCAAGCACTAAATGATTTCTTCTTGCTAACTCTAAGAAAGCAGCTGTCTAGCCTTCTGCCCTTAAATTTGTTTTAAGATTTTTGCAGAACTCTGGGAATTGTTTATGCTGCTGTATAAAAATGTGGCAGATCCAGCAGTGATGTCTGAAACCAGTGAAGGTGCCACAGCAAATGCCTTCACATACTAGTTTTACAGATGATAGGGAAAGCAGAATGCTGGACCAGTTTGACTTGCTGTATTTTCCTATTACCGTGGCTTTCAGAGTTGTAACTGTCAGACATATGACAATCTCTAGCTCTTTTGGGCCAGATGGAGAAAATTCGGAAAGCTTGCGGTGGATCTGAGGTTGAATTTACTGGACTTGAGCCAGCTCATAAGGCAGGTGGCATGAATAATCCATGATATTAGTGTTTCACTGCTGCAGTCATTACACTTGGGTTATCCTGCCGTCAGGTGGTCCTGCAGTCGGCCAGAGTTCCAACGTCTTGGTCCGGCGTCGGTTGCTGTTGCTTCTTCCCTGTCAGTGTGCCAAGATACTGAAGACGCCATGTTCTTCAGTCTTTCTTGCCGTGCGGTGCCCGAAGCAAAAGCAGTTCGCAAGTGCCGGTCGGCCGACTCCTGAGATTTTCAATTCGAATTTCAGAACCGAAGTCTTCAATAAAGCCAAGTACCCTGTTGAGGAAACTTTTTCTTGCCTCAGACCGATGTCAGTAAAAGTTAATAATTGTATTTCTTGTGGGAAGCAAATACCTCATAAGGATTTTCATTCTTACTGTATTCCGTGCCTAGGCCCAGACCACAGCGTCACTAGTATGTTTTGTGCTAGATTCAACAAGCGCACTATTAAACGTCTGTTTGACTTTGCTCGCCATTACTTTGGCCGAAGGTTCAATTATACCATGCCGTCAGAGCAACCGACGACCGGAATACACAAAAAACGCAGAGACAAGGATAAGGACAGGCATCCGAGGTCCAAAACTGACTAAGCCTCTTCTAGGCCAGTCGCCGGTTCTCAGTGAGGATCTTTCGCAGCCCCAGACACCCGCTACCTCAGAGCCACAGGCCGCCTCCGACTCCCACGTGGAGATGTCTAGGCCTCTAGATTCTCAAGGTATTGGGCATACAGAAGCTAACCCCTTAGATGGGTCTGGAGCCGCTGAGCAGGCATCGGCTTCTGAGGGTGTTTTCAGACCTTCACAGCTTACCATCAAAACTACAGCAAAGTCTAAAAACTCTATTAAAAACAAAGAAGCAAGTACAGCATTCACTTGCACAGGCCTCCATGCCTAAAAAACAGATGCTCAAAATGGCCGAAGACTTATTTACTCTGATCAGGGGTTCCCACCCCCCTCCTGATAAAAGGCCTAGGCAAGATACAGACAGATTCCTCTGACCAGGTTTCCATTTCTTCTGATTCCTCTTATGACCGGGGATACTCTTTAGCTCCCGATGAGGACTCTGTTGCTGAAGAATCTGTTCCTTCAGCCTCTTCTCCTGAGGATTACCCTTTTGGGGATTACCCTTTTGGGGAAACTTTACATACCATGAGGGAGCATTTCCACTGGGAGGGCCAGGATTACTCAGAATCCAAGAAATGGCTCAGACTTTCTTTTGTTGCCTCAGCACAGCCCCATTGCTATTCCACCAGTGTTAGATATTGTGGATGATGTGTTCCCTGAATCCAATTTAAATCCTGATGTCCTTCAAGAATGCAACTGCAGTCATAACATATGGGTTGCCCTGCCTCAGGCAGCCCTCGGTCGGCCGGATTCCAAAGTCTGTGTCCGACGTCGGCTGATGTCGCATTTCTCTCCGACGTCAGAGCGGCTGGAGTACATAAGCATCAGCCGACGCCATTTTCTTCAGTCTTTCTTGCCGCACGGTGCCCGAAGCAAGAAGCAGTTCGCAAGTGCCGGTTGGTCAGCTCCTGTATTCTTCGAATGCGAAGTCATCAAAAAAGCTAAGTACCCCGTTGGGGACCTTTCTTGCCTCAGCCGATGTCAGAAATTACTGAAAAAGTTAACAATTGTCTGTCTTGTGGTAAACAAATACCTCATAAGGATTTCCACTCTTACTGTCTTCCTTGCCTTGGCCCAGACCACGACGTCTCGGCCTGTGTCGCCTGTGCTCACTTCAATAAGCGCACTCTTAGGCGCCGAGCGGAGTTCGCTGAAGACTTTATCGGCGATAAATTTGCTTATACAATGCCGTCGGAACTTCCGACATCGCAGACTCTAAACGAAAAGACCGGGACCGACATCCTCGGCCCGTGTCTTCCACCGACTCCACGCCAAAACCTACTGCGAGTGCTCCGGTTCCCCCTGAGACTGTTATTTCACGCTCGAACCGAAGACACGCTTCGACACCTCCGATACCGGAGGCCACACCGACACTAGTTATAGATTTTCCTCCGGATACTGAAACAGAGGAAATGCCCGAGACCATTGCTGTAGATAAGGTCACTCCTGCACGTGGAGCTGCTAGGCCTCCTATGGCCATGTCTATTAAGGCCTACACACGTGCTAAGGCAGCCAGCAAGACCAAGCACCTTACTGTTAAGGCCTTACCTCAGCCTACTCCTGAAACACAAATCATGACTATGGCCGCAGACTTAATTTCCATGATTAGAGGTTCACAGGCCCATCCTGAGAGAGGATCCCAGCCTCCTCCTGATGAGGCCCCGGGTTGAACCCTCTGACCCCTATCCCTTCAGATGAAGATTCTGAGGACTCTGTTCACTCCGATGGCCAGGAAGAGCCCTTCCAGACCTATGAGGACTCGGATGCAGAGGATTCCATCCCTTCGGCCTCCCCTCCTGAGGATATTTCTTTTGGGGAAGTTCTGCATACCATGAGGGAACATTTTAAGTGGCAAGGCCAGGAATATTCTGATTCCAGAAAGCGCCTTTGAACCTTCCTCTTAAAAAGCCCCAACACAGGCCCCTGGCTATACCTCCTGTGCTTGATGTTTTGGATGACCTATACTCTGACTCCAGTGTTACCCTGGATACTCTTCCTCCTGCCCCAGCCAAGCCAGACAGATATTATAGGGTCCCAGAAGCACATTCTCATTTCTTTAGGGCCCATGCTGTTGATTTAGAAACTATTTCTTAGGGACCTAAAGGGGTTTCAGCATCCACCTCCAAAAATCCCTTGCCTTCCAACAGGGAAGCTAGGTCATTAGAGAGATGGGAGAAAAAGGTCTACACCTCCACTACTTTATCTTTGAGAGCTCTGAATTGCCTCTTTCATATGTTTCAATATCAGGATTACCTGTTAGATGATTTACAGAAAACATTGGCCTCTCCTGAACCTTTAGACAGGAAGTCTTCCCTAGAGCATTCCTCCTCCCCCAGCTAAGCTATGGTATAAAACCCATATGTTATGACTGCAGTTGCATTCTTGAAGGACATAGTACAGTTTTGTACCTACCATAAATGTAGATGTCCGATAGATATGCAACTGCAGTTGGGTTTTCCCTCCCTCCATACCCCTCTATGCCTTGGGTCCACTCCTATCCCTGTTTCTCTTAGCTGGGGATATCTGTTATGGTGTATCTGTTTATTGCTTACTTATTTGTCTGGAATCCTGTTTTTGTCTTCCAATTTATTACAGCCTTCCTTGGAGTGCACCTGGCATCTGGGGCAAGAAACACTGAAGAAAATGGCGTCGGCTGATGCTTATGTACTCCAGCCACTCTGACGTCGGAGAGAAATGCGACATCTGCCGACGCCGGACCCAGACTTTGGAATCCGGCCGACCGAGGGCTGCCTGAGGCAGGACAACCCATATGTTATGACTGCAGTTGCATCATTTATGGTAGGTACAAAACTGTACTTTACTTTGCCCCCTGCTCCAGTCAAGCCAGACAGGTACTGCAGAGCCCCTGACTCTCTCAAATTTCTTTATAAAAACCCTGATGTTCATCGTGTTACCCTGCTGCAGTCATCACACTTGAGTTATCCTGTCGTCAGGCGGTCCTGCAGTCTGCCGGAATTCCGAAGTCTTGGTCCGGTGTCGGTTGCTGTCGCTTTTTCCCTGATGTCAGTGCGCCAGGGGTATATATATTGCAACCGACGCAGTTTTCTTCAGTCTTTCTTGCCGTTCGGTGCCCGAAGCAGAAGCAGTTCGCAAGTGCCGGTCGGCCGACTCCTGAGATTTTCGAATTTCAGACCGAAGTCTTCTATAAAGCTAAGTACCCCATTGGGAAAACTTTTCTTGCCTCAGACCGATGTCAGAAAAAGTTAACAATTCTATTTCTTGTGGGAAGCAAATACCTCATAAGAATTTTCATTCTTATTGCATACCTTGCCTAGGCCCGGACCACAACGTCACTAGTTGTCGTTTTTGTGCTAGGTTTAATAAACATACTATTAAAAGATGCTTAGATTTCGCACAACACTACTTCGGTAGAAAATTTAATTACAGTATGCCGTTGGAGCAACTGACTACCGGCGTGCACAAAAAACGCAAGGATAAGGACAGACAGCCCAGGCCTAAGCCAGATTTTGAGGCCTCGGCTGGTCCGGTCCTCAGTGAGGCTCCGACGCAACCCCTGACTACCGCAGATCTGGAACCCGAGACCGCTTCAGAACTTTTAGCGGAATGTACCAGGCCGACGCAACCATTTTGTTCAGGCCTTACCGACGTCATTGCTGATAAAGATGTCGGTGCTGCAGAAACGCCATCGGTTTCTGAAGGCGTTTTCAGACCGAATGACGCTCACCATTAAAACGTATCCTAAGACGAAGACTCCTGTTAAATCTGAAAGGACTGCACTTCAGTCCCCTGTTCAAGGCCCAATGCCTAAGAAACAGATGCTCAAAATGGCTGAAGATTTGATCTCTTTAATCAAGGGTTCCCAGCCTCCTCCTGACAAAAGGCCTACACAAGAGGAAGATTATGCAACCTCTGAACAAGTGTCCATTTCTTCAGCCTCCTCTGAAGACCAAGATTACTCCTTCTCCCCTTATGAAGATTCTGATGCTGAGGATTCCATTCCCTCAGCTTCTCCTCCGGAAGGCTACTCCTTTGGGGAAACTTTACACACTATGAGTCAACATTTCCACTGGAAAGGTCAGGACTACTCTGACTCGAAGAAAAGGCTGTTTCTTTTACTCCCCAGCACTGACCACTTGCCATTCCACCTGTTAGACATTGTGGATGATGTTTACTTAGAATCCAGTTTGAACCCAGACTCTCTAACTCCTGCTCCGGCCAAGCTGACAGATACTATAGAGTGCCTGATTCCCACAAATTTCTATACAAAAGTCCTGTTGCTGACCCAGAGACAAACTCCCAGGGTCCCAAAGGGGCTAAAGCTTCTATGGCTAAAAATCCTGTACCCTCTGAAAGGGATTCCAGAGCACTAGACTGGGGGGGGGGGGGTTTACACCTCAGCCACTCTAGCTGTGAGGGCACTAAATTGCCAATTTCACATGCTTAAGTATCAGCAGTTTCTAATCTCTCAGTTAAAGCAAAGAATCACCACTCTCCCTCAACAGTCTGAATTGAAAGAAATGCAGGATCTGTTGCATGCAACTGAACAGGTGGGCAAACACACCTTACAATGTGGGTTTGATTCTCTGGTGGTCTCCTGCAGAGCAGCTGTCACTGGGTCTGTTATACGTAGGTATGCTTGATTAAAGTAACAAACTCTGCCTGATCATGTTAAAGCACAGCTTCTAGATGCTCCCTTACAGCAGGATGTTCTTTTTGGAGTTAAAGCAGAAGTCGTCTTAAAGAAAATGGAGGATAAGGCAAAATCTATGCAGACAGTCAAAGATTTCCTACAGGTACAGCCCCCTCGCTTCAGCAGAAACTGGCCAACAAAAAATTGGTCCTTTCCAGCTACTGACAGACCACAGAGGGGTAAATACAGACGCCCAAGAGGCAGAGGACAACCACAAGCCCAGTACAAACCTCGCCAGTGGGGCACTACAACACAGAAGGGAGGAGAAGACCGGTCCCAATCTACCAGAAGGCAAACTCAATGACTTGCACCTCACCTGGCCAAGCAACACTCTCTTGGCAGCCCCCTTGGGAGGAAAACTTGCACTTTTTTCAGACAACTGGCACATTGTCACAAAGGACAAATGGGTCCTAGACATAATTTTACGAGGATACAGATTCCATTTTCACACCTTGCCAATGAAAAGAGGAATGCCAAACCTGCCACAGAATCAATGGGCAGAGGCACAAAAGCAAATTACAGCTCTCATGGACATGAGAGCCATTCAACTGGTACCTACTCGAGAGCAAGGTCAAGGATTTTACTCAAGACTCTTTCTAGTGCCCAGAAAGGACAGTGCCTGGAGACCTATTCTGGACCTTTCAGTTTTAAACACATTCTTACAAGTACCCAAATTCAAGATGCTAACACTACAGCAGCTTCTTCCCATGTTGGGCAAGGAGGCATGGCTAGTAACGTTGGACCTCAAGGAGGCATACCTGCATGTCCCTATCAGACAAAGTTGCAGAAGATACCTCCGTTTCATTGCAGGTTCAACCCATTACCAATTCTCTGCACTGCCCTTTGGCTTATCTACTGCGCCCAGAGTCTTCACAAAATGCCTGGCACCAGTAATTGCATACTGCAGACAGAGGAATTCAAATATACCCATACCTGGACGACTGCCTCATCCAAGCAAAAAGCAAGGACATTCTCTTACATCTGGCTTTTGTAAAACATCTACTAAACTGCCTGGGGTACACAGTAAACGAAAAGAAGTCAAAACTAGTACCCTCACAAAATATGACATTCCTGGGTGCCAGCTTGATGCCAGACAAGCAACTACAGCTGACTCAATATTTCAAAACAATGGCAACAAAGACCCAATTAACTGCAAGAAAAATTCTGCAGGCTTTGGGCTTCATGGCATCTTGCATACTACTAATACCATTTGCAAACCTGCATATGAGGAAATTACAGTGGTACCTAAAAAGCGTATGGTCTCAACACAGCCACAGCTTGGACACAATATCTCTCATTCCCTGCCTACAACAGGAGTTTCTATGGTGGTCACAGGCATGTCACCTCAACAAGGGTCAGCCGTTCACCTTGCCCCCAGCCAGGCAAACTATCACAACAGATTCATCAGACTCCGCCTGGGGGGCACACATGGAAGGACAGTGCGTTCAAGGCATATGGACTGCAGATCAAAGGAATCTGCACATCAATCAGATAAATGCTAGCTGTACAGAAAGCTCTGACAGCCTTCAAGAATCTATTACATCCAGGACAACTTACAATAAAGACGGACAACACCACAGTAATGTGGTACATAAACAAGGGGGTACTCACTCCTACCCTCTATGCAAGCAAGCAATGATCTTATGGAACACAGCTCTGGCTTACCAAGTTCAGTTACAAGCTCAATTCCTGCCAGGAAAGAACGCATTTGCAGATGACCTCAGCAGAAACATCATGGATCCCCACGAGTGGAAACTAGCTCCACAAGTATTTATAGTGATAACTCAAAAATGGGGCCTTCCAGACATAGACCTGTTTGCCAGTCCTCAAAACTTTCAAATAAAATGTTGTACAAGGACACTTCACCATCAAGCTTGGAAAGTAGACGCACTCTTTCATTTGGAAAAACCTGACAGCATATGCCTTCCCTCCATTGCCTCTCCTCACAAAGGTGCTTCTGAAAGTCAAAAAGGAGAGACCACGACTGATTCTCATAGCCCCAGACTGGCCACGCCAGCACTGGTACCCACTATTGAGATATATGGCCCACAGCCCACCTTGGATCTTACCACAAATTACCCATTTGCTCACACAACAAAACAATCAGATTCTTCACAGCCAACTCAAAACCTTAAATCTGGCTGCATGGAAAATCACCTAAGCATCCAGCCAGCTCCTTTCTCCCAAGCAGTTATGGATGTTATTCTGGAAGCTAGGAGGCCAAGCACCAGGAAGGCTTATTTGGACAAATGGAAAAGGTTTTGTGCCTGGAACCAAGCTAAAGGCCAAGACACATTTCAGCCTCACATTCTACAGTACTTAACTGAGATGTTGCACAAAGGACTTTCCTTCTCTATTAAAATCCATGCTTCAGCTATTTCAGCCCACTACAACACGGATCCACCCTTATTTTCGCATCCACTCCTGAGACAGTTCCTCAGAGGGGCAAAAAACATTAGGCCCCCCAGGAGAGCAACTACACCAACATGGGACCTCAATTTTGTTCTGGGAAAACTAACGCTACCTCCATTTGAACCAGCTTTTTCTGCAGATCTTCAGTTCCTATCATGGAAGACTGCTCTGCTGCTAGCAATAACTTCAGCTAGAAGAGTCTCAGAGCTGCAGGCACTAATGGCAGTGGAACCTTTCCTCATTTTTCATCAAGACAGAGTTTCTCTACAAACTAATCCTTCCTTTATGCCTAAGGTGGTTTCCAGTGTGGCTTTAAATCAAACCATCCATTTACCCACCTTCTTCCCAAATCCACAGAACAAAGGGGAGAGACTCCTGCATTCCTTGGACATTCACAGGCAACTTCGTTACTACTTGGACAAAACTAAGGCTTTCAGAAAATCTGACCAGCTCTTTGTATCCTATGTTACAGCTTCACAAGGGAAGGCTATTTCAAAACAAACCATTTCCAAATGGATAGGACATTGCATACGTTTCTGCTGTACCCATCATGGAAAACCAGTTCCTGCTACCATTAGGCCCCACTCTACCAGGGCAACAGCTACATCTACAGCTTTTCTCAGGGGGGTTCCAACCAAGGAGATTTTGGAAGCTGCAACTTGGAGTTCAGTACACACCTTTACCAAACACTATCACTTACCACTTTACTCTAAGACTAGGGCAGGCTTCGCCACTGCAGTTCTGCAGGGCCTTATAGCCTCCTCCAACCCTCTATGATTTCTCCACCCATCCTTAGCTTTGGGATTCAACCCAAGTGTGATGACTGCAGCAGGGTAACACGAACATAGTACAGTTTTGTACCTACCATAAATGTAGATGTTCGAGTGTACACCCTGCTGCAGTCCAGGTTACCCCTCCCTCCATCCCCTCTGAACTGGCTGAAATCTCTACAATACCTTCCTGATGTAATTGCTTATAGCTGGAGGGATTTTGTGTTTGTGCAAAATGTACTCAATTTGGTACTAATTACTGACCACCTTTTTGGGGGCACCTGACATCTGGGGCAAGAAAAACTGAAGAAAATGGCGTCAGTTGCAATATATATACCCCTGGCACACTGACGTCAGGGAAGAAGCGACAGCAACCGACACCGAACCAAGACTTTGGAATTCTGGCCGACTGCGGGAACCACCTGACGACAGGATAACCCAAGTGTGATGACTGCAGCAGGGTGTACACTCGAACATCTACATTTATGGTAGGTACAAAACTGTACTTTGCTGACCCAGAAATTATTTCCCAGGGTCCCAAAGGGGTAAAGGCTTCCACAGCTAAAAATCCAGTACTCTGACAGGGATTCTAGAGCATTAGACAGATGGGAGAAGAAAGTTTACACTTCTGCAACTTTAGCAGTGAGGGCTTTAAATTGCCAGTTTCACATGCTTAAATACCAACAATATTTAATGTCCCTGTTAAAACAGAAAATGCTTACAAGTTCAGAACATCCTGACTATAAGGAAATGCAGGATTTATTGCATGCAGCCGAACAAGTGGGAAAACATACTCTGCAATGTGGTTTTGATTCATTAGAGGCTTCCTGTAGAGCAGCAGTTGCAGGATCTGTGATTCGAAGGCATGCTTGGTTAAAAGAACAAGGTTTACCTGATCATGTTAAGGCAAAATTATTGGATGCACCTTTACAGCAGGATATTTTATTTGGTGTTAAGGCAGAAGAGGTATTAAAGAAAATGGAGGATAAGGCAAAATCTATGCAAACAGTGAAGGATTTCTTACAGGTACAGCCACCTCGATTTAGCAAAAATTGGCCTTCAAAAAATTGGTCCTTTCCAGTGTCAGACCACAAAAAAGGCAGATACAGACACCCAAGAGGCAGATCTCAGCCCCAAGGCTCTTACAGACCACGACAGTGGGGTGCTTCAACCCCAAAAGGAGGGGAAGACAAGTCACAACCTTATAGGAAGCTGTCCCAATGACTTCCCCTTTCAAATGCCAAGCACTTGCCTTTTGACAGCTCCCTTAGGGGGAAAACTAGCACTTTTTTCACAAAATTGGCATATAGTCACCCAAGAGAAATGGGTTCTGAATATTGTCTCAAGGTTATAGGTTCCACTTTCACACTTTACCAAGGCTAAAAGGAATGCCAGACCTGCCACAAAATCAGTGGGCAGAGGCACAAAAACAAATTGCAGCCCTCATGGACATGAAAGCTTTTCAAAAAGTACCACAACAGGAACAAGGACAAGGATTTTACTCAAGACTTTTCCTGGTCCCCAGAAAGGACAAAGCATGGAGACCCATACTGGACCTTTGTACTCTAAATACTTACCTGGATGTTCCGAAATTTGAAATGACACTACAGCAGCTTCTTCCCATGCTGGGCAAGAAGCTTTGGCTTACTTTTGACCTCAGAGGCATACCTGCATGTCCCTATCAGACAAAATTGCAGAAGATACCTCAGATTCATAGCTGGTTAAATGCATTACCAATTCTCTGTGCTGCCCTTTGGCTTATCTACTGTGCCCAGGGTCTTCACATAATGCCTGGCACCAGTAATTGCATTTTGCAGACAAAAAGGAATTCAAATGTATCCATACTTGGACAACTGCCTTATTCAAGCAGAGCAAGGACATTCTTCTAAAGCATCTGGCGTTTGTAAAAAGATTGCTAATTTGCCTAGGGTACATAGTAAATGAAAATAAGTCAAAACTAGTGCCCTCACAAGAGATGATATTCCTGGGTGCCAGCTTAAATACAACGGCCCAGATGGCTTATCTTACGCCAGACGAGCAAAGACAACTAACTCAGTAGTTTCAATTGATGGCAACAAAAACCCAACTCCCCTGCAAGAAAAATTCTGCAGGCCTTGGGGTTCATGGCATCCTACATACTACTAATATCATATGCAAGACTGCATATGAGGAAATTACAATGGTACCTAAAAAATGTTTGGACTCAGCACTGTCAGTTTGGAAGCAGTAATTCCACTTATTCCCTGCCTACAACAGGAGTTTCGATGGTGGGCACAGGCATGTCACCTCCGCAAGGGTCAGCCTTTCACTTTACCCCACAGCCAGGCAGACACTAACAACAGATGCCTCGGATTATGCCTGGGGAGCACACATGGCAGGAAAATGTATTCAGGGCAGGAAAATGTATTCAGGGCAAGTGGGCCGCAGACCAAATGTATCTTCACATCATTCAAAAAGAGATGCTAGCTGTACAAAATGCTCTAACAGCTTTCAAGGATCTTCTGCATCCAGGACAGCTATTACTAAAGACAGACAACACCACAGTTATGTGGTACATAAACAAGCAAGGGGGGCACTCATTCTTATCCCCTCTGCAGACAAGCCATGACCTTGTGGAACACAGCTATAACCTATCAAGTTCATCTGCAATCACAATTCCTGCCAGGAAAGAAAAATACTCTGGCAGACGACTTAAGCAGAAACATCATGGATCCTCACGAGTGGAAATTAAATCCACAAGTATTCAGCATGATAACACAAAAATGGGGGAGCCCAGACATAGATCTTTTTGCCTCCCCAATGGATTGCCAATTACAGAATTTCTGCACAAGGACTTACCACACACAAGCATGGAAAGTGGATGCCCTTTCATTCAGCTGGAAAAGCCTACAAGTGTATGCCTTCCCACCACTGCCTGTCCTTTCAAAGGTACTCCTAAAAGCCAGACAAGAAAAGCCAAAAATGGTCCTGATTGCCCCAGACTGGCCACGCCAGCACTGGTACCCAATCTTGAAGAACTTAGCTCAAGGCCCACCATGGATTTTTACCTCAAATTCGGCATCTTCTGACTCAACAAAACAATCAGATCCTGCACAGCCAGCTCAAAAACCTTAAACTTGGCTGCTTGGCAGATTCCTTAGTCAAGCAGACAACACCTTTCTCTAAAGCTGTTATGGATGTCATTTTGGAGGCCAGGAGGCCTAGCACCAGGAAGTCCTATTCAGAAAAGTGGAAGAGATTCTGTGCCTGGAACTAGGCTCAAAGCTTTGACCCTGTTGTCCCAAATATTCCTCAGATAATACAATATTTAACTGAGATGCTGGACAAGGGTCTATCCTTTTCATCCATTAAGATCCATGCCTCTGCCATCTCAGCTCATTGCAACACAGATCCTCCTATTTTCTCTCATCCACTCTCATCCATTGCTAAAGCAGTACCTCAGAGGGGCTAAAGCATAAGACCGCCCCGGAGAGCACCAACACCAACTTAGGACCTCAATTTTGTCTTGGAAAAACTAACTTTACCTCCTTTTGAGCCGGCAAATGCAACAGAATTAAAATGTGTCATGGAAAACTGCTCTGCTTCTGGCAATAACTTCCGCACGAAGAGTGTGAGTTACAGGCACTAATGGCAGTGGAGCCTTTTATCATTTTTCACCAAGACAGGGTTTCTTTAAGAAGAAACCCTTCATTTATGCCAAAGGTGGTATCCAGTGTGGCTCTTAACCAAACTGTTCACTTGCCAACTTTTTATCCATATCCCCAGAATAAAGGGGAGAGACTCCTGCATTCATTCGACATACACAAAGCTTTCAGGAAAACTGAACAGTTGTTTGTAGCATATGCTGCAGGATCACAGGGAAGGGCTATTTCAAAGCAGACCATCTCGAAGTGGATAGGACACTGTATCCGATTCTGCTACACACAGCATGGGAAAACTGTACCTGGCAACATTAGGCCACATTCCAGCAGGCCAGCAGCCACTTCAGGTGCCTACCTTAGAGGAGTACCTACCAAAGATATCTTGGAAGCTGCAACTTGGAGTTGAGTGCACACCTTTGCCAAACATTATCACCTGCTCTTTATTCTAAGTCAAGGGCTAGCTTTGCCACTTCAGTGCTGCAGGGCCTCATAGCCACCCCAAATCCTCTATAGAACCAGCCACCCTTCCTCAGTTTTGGGATTCAACCCAAGTGTAATGACTGCAGCAGTGAAACACGATAAACATAGTACAGTTTTGTACCTACCATAACTGTAGATGTTTGAGTGTATTCACTGCTGCAGTCCAGGTTACCCTCCCTCCATCCCCTCTTTCTTAGCTGGGACTTATCCATACCTTTCTACCCTATACTACCTATGTGGACTTTTTGCTGGTAACTCAAGTTTTTGGTTTTATTTTTTATGTATGTTTTAGCAATATGTATTGCCTACCTATTTGGGGGCACCTGACATCTGGGGCAAGAAAAACTGAAGAAAATGGCGTCTGCTGCATCTTGTGTACCCCTAGCGCACTGACGTCAGGGAAGAAGCGACAGCAACCGACGCTGGACCAAGAATTTGGAACTCTGGCCGACTGCGGGGACCGCCTGACGGCAGGATAAACCCCAGTGTAATGACTGCAGCAGTGAACATCTACATTTACGGTAGGTACAAAACTGTACTTTTTGCTGGGCATGAAGTATCTAGGGGAGGAACGTTTGAGGTCTGCCATTGCGATATGTGTGGCTGACGCAACTTATAATGGCATGTTCTTTAATACACCCCTTGATAAGGATCACTTTGGGAACCTGTGGTGATGTATTCTGAAAATGGGTGTAAGAGTACTATGCAGTTTGTGAAACGGCTTTTCTTTTTCTGCCTTCGTATGACTCGAATTGCCCATCAATATCTGTGCTGGACTCTTATGGGAAAAGAAAGCAGTATGCAGGTAAACAGTGCCTGTACAAAGAATTAAATGGCAAGGAAGCCAGAAGAGATTTTTTGGGGACCCTAGGGGAGCAGCCTTGACTCTATATGCTGCATCTTCCTATCATCAAACTCCCCACTGTAGCCTTGTCCCCAACCCATGTTGCCCTATTACAAAGATAGCAGGAAGGGTAACCCAATGTGTAAGAAATTGGGAAAATATAAAAGGCTAATGGATAAGTACAGGTCATCTCTCGGGGTAACATACTTCAGTTCTTAAGAAAACTGAAGATGTCTGGTATCTCTTCCCTCACAGCACCAAGAGTTAGTGCCAAAATTAGTACCCAAAAAAGATCATCTGTGGAGGCCCATCTTGGATGTGTGAAGGCTAAGCAACTAGTTCATGTTTCTAAAGATCAAATTGCAGACATTGTAAGCCTATCATTTTTTGTTCGTTCTAACAAGCTCTCATTACCTTAGAACGCAAGAATGCCTACTTTTTTTATACCTTATTTGCAGGATCATTTATTTATCTGATTTGAGATTGGGGGGTGTCCCACTATCAGCTTACTTGTCCTATCAGTTGGTAACTGACCCCAGTGTTTAGATTGTTGCCTCCCTCCAGTGATTGCTTATAGGTTCATAGGTTGGTACTAGGCTATATCGTCCTAGGGCCTATACAAGCCTAGCCATAACAATTCCCTGGCTATTTCTTCCCACAGTATTTAATTCCCTGGACCCCTGTCTAGCAGGGTGACTGACTTATTGCAGAGCAAAGGATATTCAAATTTTATTTATAAGAAATTTGTTTGCCGGGATGGTCCAATTGGGCAGAAGGAGCCCGATGTTCTTCGTTCCACATTGCTGCAGTCCTTACTATTGGGTAGTCCGCTGTCCAGTCGGCCCGAATACCAGAGTATATGGCTGACGTCGGTCAGGGCGCATTAGACTGACGTCAGTACGTCAGGGTACTAATGCGCATGACCGACGTCATATCCTCAGTCTTTTTTGCCGCATGGTCCGATGCAGAAGCAGTTTTGCGAGTGCAGGTTGGCGTTCTGAAATATTTCGGAAGTCGGAGTTTCAGACCGAATCAGAGTTGGCTAAGTACCCCGTTGGGGAACATTTTGGTTTTTCTTGCCTCAGTATTTAACCGGATGTCAGAAAAAGTGAATAACTGTATTTCTTGTGGGAAACAGATACCTCATAGGGATTACCATACCTTGTGTATACCTTGTTTAGGGCCTGAGCACGACGTTGTTGGATGCCGCTCTTGTGCTAGGTTTAACAAACGCACTATTAAGAGACGGTTAGACTGTGCCAGGTTAGTGTTTGGGAAGCGTTGCAATTATAAAATGCCGCCGGATACTCCGACGCCCGCTTCGTCCAAAAAGCGCAAGGACAAAACAGCGAAGCCTAGGGTGGATGAACCGGCAGTCCCAGACGTCGGTTCTTTAGAAGGCTCAGTGGAGCCGGAGGTTTTGCCAGGAGTTTCTTTGGAGTCTCAGGCAGAGACTTTACTGTTACAGGATGTGCCTTCTCAGGAAGTAGGCCAGGCTGAGGGGGCTTCTCAGGTAACTGTTCTTCCCTCTCTTCCCAAGGTAGTTAGAGCTTCTCCTTCTGTTTCCAAAACTTCTTTGAGAGGTAGGCCAAGTTCAGCTTCAGTGGGGGCTTCTCCTAGCACTTCAGGTTCTGTGCCTAAGAAACATATGCTTAAAATGGCAGAAGATTTAATTACTATGATTAGAGGCTCTATGCCCCCTCCTGATAAGAGGCCTAGGGTGGAACCTGAGTTTGAGTGTTTGGAACAGTATTCAGAGGCTTCAGAGTCTTCTGCGGAAGACTTGCAGGAATTTCCACCTTATTCTGATTCTGATGTGGATGATTCCACACCTACAGCTTCTCCTCCTGAGGATTTCTCATTTTCAGAGACTCTGCATTCCATGAGAGAACACTTTAAATGGGAAGGTCAAGATTATTCTGATTCCAGGAAAAGGCTTAGGGAATTCTTATTTTTACCCCAACATAGGCCCTTAGCTGTACCTCCTGTGTTGAATGTGGTGGAAGATGTTTTTGCAGAGGCTTCCCTGAACCCTGACTCTTTGCCTCCTGCTCCTGTTAAACCTGATAGGTACTATAGGGTGCCCGAAGCTCATAAGTATTTGTTTAAGAGTCCTAGGGCGGACCCAGAAACTGTTTCTCAGGGGCCTAAAGGTGTTAAGGCCTCTGTGGTTAAAAATCCTGTTCCCACTGATAAAGAGGCAAGGGCTTTGGATAGGTGGGGAAAGAAAGTGTATACTTCTTCCACTCTAGCCATGAGGCGTTGAATTGTCAGTTTCACATGTTAAAATATCAAAATTATCTCCTTTCACAATTGAAATCTAAGGTGGATGCTTTGGCGGAAGGTATTGAGTGTAAAGAGTTGTTGGATTTAGTTCATGTGTCTGAACAAGTGGGTAAGCATTCTTTGCAATGTGGTTTTGATGCTGTACAGGCCTCCTCGAGGGTGGCTGCCACTAGTTCTGTTCTTCGCAGGCATGCCTGGTTGAGGGATCAGAATTTAGCTGAGCATGTTAAGACAAGGATTTTGGATGCTCCTTTACAGTCTGATGTGTTGTTTGGTTCGCCTGTGGAAGCAGTTTTAAAGAAAATGGAGGACAAAGCTAAGTCTATGCAAACTGTTAAAGATTTTTGCAGGTGCAGCCACCGAAGTTTAGTAGAAATTGGCCTGCTAAGGGGTGGACATATCCTGCTTATGATTCCCAGTCTAGAGGTAGGTCTAGACGTGGTAGGGGCAGAGCTCAAGGTTCTTTTAGGCCTAGAACAGGGAGTTCACCTGCTCAGACTTCTGGTGAGGGCAGGGGTCAGTCCTTTCGTAAACAGACCCAATGACCTGCCTTTTCAGCTGCCGGTAGATTCTCGTCTGGCAGCTCCTTTGGGAGGAAGACTGTCTCTTTTCAAAGACAATTGGGATTTAATTACTCAAGACAGATGGGTGTTGGATATCATTCACCACGGCTACAGGTTTTATTTCCATACATTGCCCCCTTTCAAAGGCATGCCAGACGTTCCTCCTCCACAAAGAAAAGAGGCTCACAAGCAAATTTCTCAGTTGCTCCAGATGGGGGCCATTCAGCCAGTCCCTGTATCAGAAAGGGGCCTAGGATTTTATTCTCGCCTGTTCCTAGTACCAAAGAAGGGGAACACGTGGAGACCAATTTTGGATTTATCTCTCCTCAACACTTATCTGGACATTCCCAAGTTCAAGATGTTGACGTTACAACAGCTTTTACCTCTGCTGGGCAAAGATCACTGGATGGTAACTTTAGATCTCAAGGAAGCTTACCTTCATGTGCCTATAAGGCTAAGTTGCAGGAAGTATCTACGGTTTCGAGCTGGAAATTCTCATTATCAGTTCTCTGCATTGCCCTTTGGCTTATCTACTGCCCAGAGTATTCACAAAGGTTCTGGCTCCAGTGATAGCTTACTTCAGGCTACAAGGAATTCAAATCTATCCTTACTTGGACGACTGCCTGATTCTGGCTCAAGAAAAGGAAGACCTTCTACAGCATCTGGAATATGTTATAGCAGTGCTAAGATGCCTAGGGTATTCTGTGAACGAAATAAAGTCCAGTCTAGTACCCTCTCAAGACATGTGCTTTCTGGGTGTCAGACTGAATACAGCAGCCCAGATGGCCTTTTAACCCCGGACAAACAAAAGAGTCTATCACTTTACTTCCATCAACTATCTCATCAGTCCGTGCTGACTGCAAGGACAGTCCTTCAAGCATTAGGGTTCATGGCATCTTGTATTCTGGTGCTTCCCAATGCCAAACTGCATATGAGGAAGCTACAATGGTATCTCAAAATGTATGGACACAGCACTGCCAGGATTTGGACACTGTCATTCAAATAATACCTTGCCTTCAAAAAGAATTTTTGTGGTGGGCTCAGGAATGTCACCTAAACAAGGGACTCTCTGTGACCCGGCCAGAGGCGAGTCAGATTTTAACGACAGATGCCTCGGACATTGCTTGGGGAGCTCATCTAAATGGAAAGTGGATACAAGACAAGTGGCCTGCCAGACTACAGCATCTACATATCAACATGAAGGAGATGTTAGCAGTCCAGTTTGCATTAATGGCTTTCAAGGAGTTACTTCTTCCAGGGCAGGTGTTGATTCTAACAGACAACACAACTGTCATGTGGTACATCAACAAACAAGGGGAAACACATTCTCACCCATTGTGGGGACAAGCAATGTTTTTAGGGGAGACTGCTCAGCTTGCAACTAACTCTTCAGGCAAGGTTTCTGCCAGGAGCACAGAACTCCTTAGCAGATGTGTTAAGCAGACAAATCATGGATCCCCACGAGTGGAAACTGGATCTTCATGTATTTCAAAGGTTGACAGTGTCCTGGGGAACTCCAGACATAGATCTGTTCGCTTCTCCACTAAACCACCAGCTGCCAAAGTTTTGCACAAAGAGGTTACATCACACAGCTTGGAAAGTGGATGCTCTTTCTTTCAGTTGGAAAAATCTTCATGTGTATGCGTTTCCACCTCTGCCTCTTCTTCCAAAGGTGCTTCTAAAAGTCAGACAAGACAAGCCAAGGATGATTTTAATAGCTCCAGATTGGCCTCGACAGCACTGGTACCCATTACTGAGGAGTCTAGTAAAGAAGCCTCCATGGCCTTTACCCTTGATTCCGCACCTGTTGTCTCAGAGAGAAGGCCACCTGCTCAATGTCAAGCTTCGTTCTCTTCATCTAACAGCATGGCATATTCTGTTTTGAAAGACAGCCGGTCTCAACTTCCTCAACAAGTTTTAAATGTGATTATGGAAGCTAGAAGACCTAGTACAAGGAAAGTGTCAGAAAAATGGAAGAGATTTTTATTTTGGAGTGCAGCAAGGAATTTGGAGATTTCTGAGCCTAATTTGAGTGTGGCTCTTCAATATCTTACTGAGTTATTGGACAAAGGTTTGTCCTTCTCTTCCATTAAGATTCATGCTGCAGCAATTTCAGCTCACTATGATTGTGACCCACCATTGTTTTCGCATCCTTTGTTCAAGCAGTTTCTTAGAGGGGCAAAGAATATAAGACCCCACGTAGAGCTCCTACTCCTGCTTGGGATCTCAATTTTGTGTTGGAAAAACTTACTCTACAACCTTTTGAGCCTGCGCCTACTGCTGAATTGAAATACTTGTCATGGAAGACTGCTTTTCTGTTGGCTATTACTTCTGCAAGAAGGGTGTCTGAGTTGCAGGCCCTTATGGCAGTAGAGCCCTTTTGATTTTCCATAAGGATAGGGTATCATTCGTACTAATCCTTCCTTTATGCCTAAGGTGGTTTCTAGTGTGGCTTTAAACCAAACTATTCATTTGCCTACTTTTATGCAGACCCCCAAAATAAAGGGGAAAAGATTTTGCACACTTTAGATGTGCACAGGCAATTGCGTTATTATTTAAGCAGGACTAAGGATTTTAGGCAGTCTCAGCAGTTGTTTGTTTCTTTTGCTTTGAGTTCACAGGGCAAGCCTGTGTCAAAACAGACTATTTCTAGGTGGATTGGGTTTTGCATTGCATTTTGTTATTCCCATCATGGCAAGGAGATTCCAGCGGGAACTAGGCCTCATTCCACTAGGGCTACTGCCACTTCAACAGCATTTCTAAGGGGTGGCAACTAAGGATATTTTGGAGGCAGCTACTTGGAGTTCAGTGCATACTTTCTCTAAGCATTATCACCTTCCTCTCTACTCTAAGTCTAGGGCTGGTTTTGCCACAGCTATTTTGCAAGGCATGTTGTCAGCTCCTGCTTCTTTATGATTTGCCAGCCTCCCTTACCTCTGCTTTGGGATTCTACCCAATAGTAAGGACTGCAGCAATGTGGAGCGAAGAACATAGTACAGTTTTGTACCTACCATAAATGTAGATGTTCGAGGATCCACATTGCTGCAGTCCAATTACCTCCCTCCTTCCCTCTGTGTTTAGGGGTGGTTGTGTAGGTGAGGTTATCTGCTGATATTTTTGTATATATTTTTGTATATAATGTACATATTTTTGGTGCAGGTATTTTGGGCCTTGTCTTTTTAGGGTCTTCTGACATCTGGGGCAAGAAAAGACTGAGGATATGACGTCGGTCATGCGCATTAGTACCCTGACGTACTGACGTCAGTCTAATGCGCCCTGACCGACGTCAGCCATATACTCTGGTATTCGGGCCGACTGGACAGCGGACTACCCAATAGTAAGGACTGCAGCAATGTGGATCCTCGAACATCTACATTTATGGTAGGTACAAAACTGTACTTTTTCAGTGGAGTCCTGGGGAGAAAAGCTCCATAGATTTTGTTAAACAGGTTATTACAATACGAGTACATGAAGCAAAAGAATATGTTAGTACAATTTGAAGAGAAAAGAGATGTTCATCGTGTTTCACTAATGTTCATCGTGCATACAGTTACAGTCATTACAGATGGGTTATCCTGCCGTCAGGCGGGTCCTCAGTCGGCTGAATTCCAAAGTCTAGGTCTGGTGTCGGTTGTCGTCACCTCTTCCCTGACATCAGTGTGGCAGGGGTATAAAAGATGCAGCTGATGCCATTTTCTTCAGTCTTTCTTGCCGCGCGGTGCCCGAAGCAGAAGCAGTTCGCAAGTGCCGGTCGGCCAGCTCCTGGGATTTATGAAAGTGTTTCAGCCGAAGTCTTCTTTAAAGCTAAGTACCCCGTTGGGGAAACTTTTCTTGCCTCAGACCGATGTCAGACAAAGTTAATAATTGCATTTCTTGTGGGAAGCAAATACCGCATAAGGATTTCCACTCTTTCTGTATACCTTGCTTAGGGCCAGACCACGATGTCTCGGCCTGCCGTTTTTGTGCTAGGTTCAACAAGTGCACTATTAAGCGCCGGGCAGAGTTCGCCCTTCATTATTTTGGCAAAAAATGTAATTATATCATGTCGTCGGATACACCGACACCAGTTTTAAGCAAAAGACGCAAAGACAAGGACCGACATCCGAGGCCTGCACAGAGTACTGAGACCATGCTTAGGCCGACTACTGGTTCTCAGCGAGGCGCCTACGCAGCCCCTGACTACCGATGAAACTATTTTACCGGTGACTTCAGTACCAGAGGTCGTAGGCTCCTCTGTCTCCATTCCCACTGCAGATACCGATGCCACTCTTGGCGGGGAAACTGATAATTTAGTGAGGCCTGCCATTTCTGAAGGCGTCTTCCGGCCTTCCACCTTCTCTATTAAATCCTTCACTAAATCCAAAGCTGCCATGAAAACTAAAAAAACAGGGTCCTCAGACCTCCTCTCAAGGCCCCATGCCTAAAAAGCAGATGCTTAAAATGGCTGAGGATTTGATAACTCTCATCAGGGGTTCTCAACCCCCCTCTGACAAAAGACCCAGATGGGAGGAAGACTACCCTTCCTCAGACCAGGCTTATGTGTTACCTCAGACCATTCTGAGGACCAGGATTATGCCTATTCCCCTTTTGAAGACTCTGATGCTGAGGAGTCTATTCCCTCTGTCTCCCCCCCTGAGGACTACTCTTTTGGGGAAACCCTGCATACATTGAGGGAGCACTTCCACTGGGAAGGCCAAGATTACTCAAGATTCCAAGAAAAGGCTCAGGGAATTTCTACTGCTCCCCCAGCATAGGCCCCTGGCTATCCCTCCTGTTTTAAATATTTTGGATGATGTGTACGCAGGAGCCAGTCTTAATCCAGATTCTTTACCTCCAGCCCCGTTAAACCAGACAGGTATTACCGGGTTCCTGATTCTCATCAGTTTCTTTATAAAAGCCATACTGCTGACCCAAAAACAATTTCACAGTGTCCCAAGGGAATAAAGGCCTCTACTGCTAAAAACCCTTTACCTTCAGAAAGAGATTCTAGAGCATTAGAAAGGTGGGGGAAAGGTGTATACATCTGCCACTTTGACTATGAGGGCATTAAACTGTCAATTTCATGTGTTAAAGTACCAGCAGTTTTTGTTATCTCAGCTGAAAAGCAAAATGACACAAGCAGAACAACCAGATTTGAAAGACTTGCAGGATTTGTTGCATGGAACAGAGCAAGTGGGTAAACACCTTGCAGTGTGGTTTTGATGCTTTAGAGGCCTCATTTAGAGCTGCTGTCACAGGGTCTGTTATACGTAGACATGCTTGGCTCAAAGAGCAAACCTTACCAGATCATGTCAAAGCAAAGTTATTAGATGCACTACTTCAAAAATATGTATTGTTTGGTGTTAAAGCTGAGGAGGTACTAAAGAAAACGGAGGAAAAAGCAAAATCTATGCAAACAGTGAAAGATTTCTTGCAGGTGCAACCTCCACGCTTCAGCAGAAACTGGCCTTCAAAAAATTGGTCCTTTCCAGCCACGGACAGACCTCAAAGGGGCAGATACAGACGCCCAAGGGGTAGAGGACAACCACAAGGATATTACAGAGCTAGACAGTGGCAAGCACCAACCCCAAGAGGTGGAGAAGATAGATCACAGTCCTTTAGAAAACAGACACAATGACTTCCCCCTATGCCTGCCAAACAAAGCTTTAATGGCAGCACCTTTGGGTGGAAAACTGGCATTATTTTCAAAAAACTGGCACATTGTTACAAAAGACAAATGGATTCTGGACATTATATATAGAGGCTACAGGTTCCACTCACACCCTTCCAAAAATGAGAGGCTTGCCAAACCTGCCACAAAATCAAAGGGCAGAGGCACAAAGACAAATTTCTGCTCTCATGGATATGAAAGCCATTCAAGAGGTACCTGCAAAAGAACAAGGTCAAGGTTTTTATTCCAGACTATTCCTGGTACCAAGGAAGGACAAAGATTGGAGACACATCTTAGACCTATCCATCCTGAACACATATCTACAGGTGCCAAAATTCAAGATGCTCACATTACAGCAGCTTCTTCCCATGCTGGGCAAGGAGACTTGGCTGGTAACATTGGACCTCAAGGAGGCATACTTGCATGTCCCTATCAGACAAGATTGCAGAAGATACCTCAGATTTCTTGCAGGTTCAACGCATTACCAATTCTCTGCATTGCCCTTTGGCTTATCAACTGCGCCCAGAGTGTTTACGAAATGCCTGGCATCAGTAATTGCCTTCTGCAGACAACAAGGAATACAAATCTACCCATATCTGGACGACTGCCTGATCCAAGCGGACAGCAAGGACAATTCTATTGCAGCATCTGGCGTTTGTAATAAAACTGTTAAACTACCTGGGATACACAGTGAACAAAAAAAAATCAAAACTAATACCTTCTTAACAGATAATTTTCCTGGGTGCCAGCTTAAATACAACCACCCAGATGGCCTACCTCACGCCAGACAAACAAGGGCAACTGCCTCAATACTTCAACAAAATGGCAACCGTCACCAGACTAACTGCAAGGAAAATCCTGCAGGCTCTGGGATTCATGGCATCTTGCATCCTACTAATACCATGTGCAAAGCTTCATATGAGGAAACTACAATGGTACCTAACAAACTTATGGTCTCACCACAGCCTGGAAACAATTATACCACTCATTCCATGCCTTCAAAAGGAATTTTTGTGGTGGGCTCAAGCATGCCAAAGAAATACAGGTCTCCCTTTCTGTGTACCTCAGGCAACTCAAATCATCACAACGGACGCCTCAGACTACGCCTGGGGAGCACACATGGCAGATCAGTGCATTCAGGGAAAATGGTCCCAAAAAGAGAAGCACCTACACATCAACCAAAAGGAGATGCTAGCCGTGCAAAATGCTCTTATGACCTTCAAAGACCTACTGCATCCAGGCCAGCTATTGATAAGGACAGACAACACCACAGTCATGTGGTACATAAACAAACAGGGGGGAACTCATTCATACCCCCTGTGCAGGCAAGCCATGACCCTATGGAACACAGCACTGGAATTACAAATTCAGCTACAGGCACAATTCCTGCCAGGGAAGGAAAACACACTGGCAGACAACTTGAGCAGAAATATGACAGACCCACACTAATGGAAGTTGCATCCTCAAGTTTTCTCAAAGATAACTCAGGCATGGGGACAGCCAGACATAGATCTATTTGCTACCCACAGAATTTACCAGTTGGAAAAATTTTGTTCAAGGACTTATCCACAGGCCTGGAAAGTGGGCGCACTCTTTCAATTGGACAACATTGACAGTCTATGCCTTCCCGCCTCTTCCTCTACTGACCAAAGTTCTATTAAAAGCCAGAGCAGAGAGGCCACAAATGATTCTCATTGCTCCAGACTGGCCACGACAACACTGGTATCCTCTCGTAAAGAGCCTGACACACTCCCCACCATGGATCCTACCTCTAGTCCATCTTCTGTTGTCCCAGCACAACTACAAAACCCTTAACAGCCAGCTCAAAACCCTAAATCTAGCTGCATGGAGAACACCTTAATTTCCCAACAGACTCTCCTCTCCAAGGAGGTGCAGGATGTCATCTTGGAGGCCAGAAGACCCTCTACTAGAAAAGCCTACTCCGCCAAATGGAAACGATTTTGTTCCTGGAATCAAGAAAAGGGCCAGAATCCTTGGGAAAGAAATATACCTCAAATTTTACAGTACCTAGCTGAGATGTTAAACAGTGGCCTTTCCTTCTCCTCCATCAAGATCCACGCTTCAGCCATTTCTGCACAATACAGTACAGATCCTCCTTTATTCTCGCATCCTGTATTAAGGCAGTTCCTCAGAGGGGCAAAAAATATAAAACCCCACGGAAACCACCAGTCCCAGCTTGGGACCTCAACTTCGTATTGGAAAAACTGACCCTGCCTCCCTTTGAGCCGGCTTCTTCAACAGAGCTACAATACTTGTCATGGAAAACGGCCTTCTTTCTGGCTATTACCTCAGCACGCAGGGTTTCGGAACTACAGGCCCTCATGGCTGTACAACCATTCATCATTTTCCATCAGGAAAGAGTTTCCTTGCGAACCAACCCTACCTTCATGCCAAAGGTAGTATCCAGTGTAGCTTTGAATCATATCATTTACCTACCTTTTATCCAAATCCACAGAACAAAGGGGAGAGACTACTACATTCCTTGGACATTCACAGACAACTTCGTTATTACTTGGACAGAACAAAGCCATTCAGGAAATCTGAGCAGCTTTTTGTGTCCTATGCTACAGGTGCTCAAGGAAAGGCTATTTCCAAAGGGACAATTTCAAAATGGATAGCCCACTGCATACGTTTTTATTATTCATTTCATGGAAAATCTGTGCCTGTATACATCAGATCCCACTCCACCAGGGCTACAGCTACCTCTGCAGCTTTCCTCAGGGGGGTCCCTACCAAGGACATTTTGGAAGCAGCTACTTGGAGTTCAGGGCATACTTTCTCCAAGCACTACCACCTTCCACTATACTCAAAATCTAGAGCGGGCTTTGCCACAGCAGTCCTGCAGGGCATCCTCGCCCCTCCTAGTTCCACTTAGTGCCTACCACCCTTACTTAGCTTTTGGATTCTACCCATCAGTAATGACTGCAGCTGTATGCACGATGAACATAGTACAGTTTTGTACCTACCATAAATGTAGACGTTAGAGTGCTCATACAGCTGCAGTCCAGGTTATCCTCCCTCCATCCCCTCTTAGGACAGGCCTTATGACAAACACCTTTATCATACAACCTATTTGGGGTATTCTTTTATGGTGTATTTGCTTGCAACTACTGTTTTTGATTTGTCTACATTGCATGTTTGCATAATATTATGTTTTGCCTTCCTTCTGGGGGCACCTGATATCTGGGGCAAGAAAAACTGAAGAAAATGGCGTTGGCTGCCTCTTTTATACCCCTGCCGCACTGACGTCAGGGAAGAGGTGACGACAACCGACACCTGACCTAGACTTTGGAATTCGGCCGACCGAGGACCCGCCTGACGACAGGATAACCCATCTGTAATGACTGCAGCTGTATGAGCACTCTAACATCTACATTTATGGTAGGTACAAAACTGTACTTTGCAGTCATTACACTTGGGTTATCCTGCTGGCAGGCTACCCGCAGTCAGCCTGAATTCCAAAGTCTAGGTCCGGCGGCAGTTGCTGTCGCCTCCTCTCTAATGTCGGTGCGCCAGGGGTATAAAAGATGCAGTCAACGCCATTTTCTTCAGTCTTTCTTGTCGCGCGGTGCCCGAAGCAAAAGCAGTTTGCAAGTGCCGGTCGGCCGACTCCTGAGATTTTCGTGTTCGAAGTTCAGATCCGAAGTCTTCATTTAAAGCCAAGTACCCTGTTGGGGAAACTTTTTTCTTGCTCCAGACCGATGTCAGAAAAGGTTAATTGTATTTCTTGTGGGAAGCAAATACCTCATAAGAACTTCCATTCTTATTGTATTCCTTGCCTAGGCCCTGATCACGACGTTACCAATTGTAGGTTTTGTGCTAGATTTAACCAATGCACTGTTAAGCGTCAGCACGATTTTGCATTTCACTACTTTGGCCGAAGATTTAATTACACTGTCTGATAGCCATCGACTACCGCAATTCACAAGAAACGCAAGGAAAAGGACAGGCATCCGAGGTCCAAAACTGATAAGGCTTCTTATAAGCCAGCTGCCGGTTCTCAGTGAGGTGCTTTCTCAGCCCCTGACGCCCACTACCTCAGAGCTGCAGGTCGCTTCAGACTCCCACGTGGAGCCGACTAGGCCGCAGGAAACTCAAGGTATTGGACATTCGGAAAATATTCCCTCAGATGGGTCCGGAGCCGCTGAGCAGGCATCAGCTTCTGAGGGTGTTTTCAGGCCTACACAGTTGTGTGTAAAACCGACTTCAGCTTCTAAGGCAAAAACTAAAGCACCACTAAAGACAAAGAAACAAGTACAGCAATCCCATGGACAGGCCTCCATGCCTAAAAAACAGATGCTCAAAATGGCCGAAGACCTAATTACTTTGATCAGGAGTTTCCATCCCCCTCCTGATAAGAGGCCTAGGCAAGAGACAGAATATGAGTCTTCAGATCAGGTTTCCATTTCCTCTGACTCCTCTTATGAACAGGAATACTCTCTTCCTTCCTATAAGGATTCTGATGCTGAAGAATTTATCCCTTCAGCCTCTCCTCCTGAGGATTATTCTTTTGGGGAAAACCATGCATACTATGAGGAAGCACTTTCACTGGGAGAGCCAAGATTACTCAGAATCTAAGAAAAGGCTTCGAGACTTCCTTTTACTACCTCAGCACAGGCCTCTTGCTATTCCTCCTGTTACACATTGTAGATGTATTTTCAGAGTCCGGCCTGTCTCCTGACTCTCTACCTCCTGCACCTGTTAAGCCAGACCGATACTACAGGGTTCCAGATTCACATAAATTTCTTTATAAAAACCCTGCTGCTGACCCAAAAACTATATCTCAGGGTCCCAAAGGGGTCAAAGCTTCCACTGCAAAAAACCCTATCCCCTCTGACAGGGATTCAAGGGCTTGGACAGATGGGGGAAAAAGATTTACACTTCTGCTACCTTGACTGTAAGGGCTTTAAATTGTCAATTTCATATGCTTAAATATCAGCAATACTTAATGTCACTGCTTAAACAGAAAATGTTGACAAATTCTGAATGTGCAGAAAACAAAAAAATGCAGGATTTATTGCATGCAGCTGAACAAGTGGGAAAACTTACTTTGCAATGTGGTTTTGATTCTCTGGAGGCCTCCTGCAGGGCTGCTGTTACGGTTCTGTCATTAGGAGGCATGCTTGGTTAAAGGAACAGAATCTGCCTGATCATGTTAAAGCAAAATTATTAGATGCTCCACTACAGCATGATACTTTGTTTGGTGTTAAGGCAGAAGATTTGTTGAAGAAAATGGAGGACAAAGCGAAGTCTATGCAGACAGTTAAGGATTTCTTACAGGTACAGCCACCTAGATTTAGCAGGAACTGGCCTTCAAAGAATTGGTCCTTTCCAGTGTCAGACACGCCACAAAGAGGCAGATAAGATGCCCCAGAGGCAAATCCCAGCCCCAAGGCTCATACAGGTCTAAACAATGGGGTGCTTCTACCTCCAAAAACGGAGAAGACAAATCACAGCCATACAAGAAACAGTCCCAATGACTTTCCTCTGCCAGCACCAAGCACTTGTGTATTGGCAACCCTCTTAGGGGGGGAAACTTGCATTTTTTTGACAAAATTGGCACATGATGTTCATCGTGTTTCACTGTTGCAGTCATAACTGTAGGGTGCTCCTGCCGGCAGGCAGCCCGAGGTCGGCCAGAATCCCAAAGTCTGGGTCCGGCGTCGGCTGTACAAGCCAGTACCCTGACGTCAGTACGCTCTGGTACATAGCCCTCAGCCGACGCCATCTTCTCCAGTCTTTCTTGCCGTGCGGTGGAAAGCAGCTCGCAAGTCGTTGGTTGGCGATTTTCGAACAGCGTTTTTTGGTTGTTGGTCCGAAGTTCTTACTTCTCTTCTCAAAGCGAAGTACCCCGTTGGGGAATCTTTTTCTTGTTCCTCCGATGTCAGAAAAAGTTAATTGTATTACGTGTGGGAAACAAATACCTCATAAAGATTTCCACTCTTACTGTTTACCTTGCTTAGGCCCTGACCACGACGTTTCTTGTTGTCGGTTCTGTGCCAGGTGTAATTCTCGTACTATCAAACGCAAGTACGACTGGGCTCTGAATTATTTTGGCAGACGCTTCAATTACAGAATGTCGTCGGACACTACCGGAATTCAAAAGAAGCGCAAAGACAAGGACAGGCCTCCGAGGTCAAAACAGGACTCGTTGCAGCTGGAGCCGGCGTCCGGTTCGGCTGTCGTCAGTGAGGAGCTTTTGCAGCCCCTGTTGTCCGCCACTTCTGAGCCGATGGCCGATACGGACTCCCATGGGGAGCCATCAAGGCCTTCTATTTTATCTGCTGCAGGACCTTCGGACGTCGCTCCCTCGGATGGGTCCGGAACCGGTGTGCAGGTACCGGCTTCTGAGGGGGTATTCAGGCCTACTCACATCACTATTTCAAAGGCAAAGTCAAAGACTCCTGTTAAGTCTAAAGCTCCTTCTCAAGCTACTTCTGAATCTACTCCCAGGACACAGAAGCAATTGTTAAGGATGGCTGAAGATTTGCTTTCTATGATTAGGGGTTCTCACCCCCCACCCCCCTGAGAAAAGGCCTCGACAGGATGTTCCTATGGATTCCTCTGACCAGGCTTCTATATCTTCTGTCTCTTCCTCTGATCAGGAATATTCTTTTCCTCCTTATGAGGATTCGGATGCTGAGGACTCCTTGCCCTCTGCCTCTCCGCCTGAAGATTTTTCTTTTGGGGAAACCTTACATGAGATGAGGGAACATTTTCATTGGGAAGGTCAGAATTATTCTGCTTCCAAGAAGAGGCTTAGAGAATTCCTTCTTCCTCAATATAGGCCTTTGGCTATCCCTCCTGTGCTTGACATTGTGGATGATGCTTTTTCCGAGGCTAATTTGAATCCTGATTCCATGCCTCCTGCTCCCTCTAAGCCTGATAGGTTTTATAGGGTTCCTGAGTCTCATTAGTTCTTATTTAACTCATTACAGCCAAGTGATGTCTCCAGGCGTTTCTGTAGTTACCTCCTACTGCGCCTCTAAGCGTCAAATATTGTCTGTTCATATTTGTATTAATAATTCCAAAACCATGTTGCATACAAGGTAAAAGAAAAATTTATCTTGAAGCATACATGATGGCAAACACAATTGTATTGATATATCACCTCTGTCAATGGGTATTTGTTAAAAATATAAGGTGATAATTTCATTTTATAAATGCTGAAGCCTCGCCCACTGGGAGTTAAAGGTACACACTCAAAAGAGCTCTACTGGAGGGAATGAGTTAAGAATCCTTCTGCAGATCCTGAAACTATTTCTCAGGGTTCTAAGGCTGCTAAAGTTGCTACTTCTAAGAATCCTATTCCCTCTGAGAAGGATTCTCGTGCCTTAGACAGGTGGGGCAAAAAGGTATATACTTCTGCTACCCTTTCTGTTAGGGCTTTAAATTGCCAATTTCATATGTTTAAGTATCAGCAATTTCTTTTGTCTGTTTTAAAGCAAAAGCTTGCTTCCCTTCCTGCATGTGCAGAAGATAAGGAACTACAGGATGTATTGCATGCAACTGAACAACTGAACAAACATAGCTTGCATTGTGGTTTTGATGCTTTGGATGCTTCTTGCAGGGCCTCTGGTACTGTTATCAGGAGACATGCTTGGCTTCGTGAGCAAAGTTTACCTGAACAGGTTAAGGCTAAATTATTAGATGCCCCTGTTCAGCATGATGTTCTTTTTGGATCTAAAGCTGAGGAGGTTATTAAAAAGATGGAAGAAAAGGCAAAATCTATGCAAACTGTGAAAGATTTCTTGCAAGTTCAGCCTCCTAGATTTTCCAGGAATTGGCCCTCCAAAAATTGGTCCTTTCCCACGTCTGACAGGCCTCAAAGGGGAAGATAGACGCTCCAGAGGTCGTGGCCAAGCTCAGGCCTCCTACAGATCGAGACAATGGACTGCTTCTTCACCTAGAAGGGGTGAAGACAGATCCCAGTCTCAAAGAAAGCAAACTCAATGACTCTCTAGGTTGGGCTACAGGACCTCTTTACCTGGATGTCCCTCTCGGAGGAAAACTTTCTCTTTTTTACAGAAATTGGACTCGTATTACCCAGGACAAATGGGTATTGGACGTGATTTTAAAAGGCTACAAATTCCACTTTCATACCTCGCCAAGAGCTTTCGGTTGGCCAGATCTGCCAAAACATTAATGGTCAGAGGCCTTAAATCAAATGGATGCTCTTCTGGCCATGAGAGCCATAGAGCCTGTTCCACTCTCAGAGATGGGAAAAGGTTTTTATTCAAGACAGTTTCTGGTTCCAAGAAAACAAAGCTCATGGAGACCTATTCTGGACCTTTCTGTGTTAAACACCTTTTTGGAAATTCCAAAATTCAAGATGCTTACTCTGCAGCAGCTGATTCCAATGCTCTCTCAGGACGCCTGGATGGTGACATTGGACCTAAAGGAAGCTTATTTACACATTCCCATCAGGCAGGAACGCAGGAAATTCCTCAGGTTCAAGGCAGGTTCGAGACACTCAATTCTCTGTACTGCCCTTTGGTTTATCTACTGCGCCCAGAGTCTTTACCAAGTGCCTGGCACCAGTAGTGGCTTATTGCAGACTCCAGGGGATTCAGATTTACCCTTATTTGGACGACTGCCTTATTCAGGCAGACAGCAAGGATCTGTTACTTCAACATCTGGATTTTGTTCAACGTCTTCTCCTCCTGTTATTTTCAGTGAACACAAAAAAGTCACATCTGATCCCTTCTCAACAAATGGTATTCCTGGGAGCCCTCTTAAATACAACCTTACAAAGGGCCTTCCTCACTACAGAAAAGCAAATACAGCTGGCTTCAATTTTCAAGACTTTGGCAACTCTACCTCAGCTCACTGCAAGGAAATTCCTGCAGGCACTGGGCTACATGGCTTCCTGCATTCTGTTGATTCCAAATGCAAGGCTTCATATGAGAAAGCTTCAATGGTATCTGAAAAGTGTATGGTCGCAGCATTACCACGATCTGGACACTCTGATTCCTCTGATCCCCTGCCTCCAAAAGGAGTGCCTTTGGTGGTCCAGGGTGTGTGCTTTAAACGAAGGAAAGCCTTTCCGTCTTCCTCAACCTTCTCAAATCATAACCACGGACGCCTCGGATTATGCTTGGGGAGCACATTTTCTAGGCAATTGCCAGCAGGGAACCTGGACAAAGGATCATCTTCACTGGCACATCAATCTGAAGGAAATGTTGGCAGTTCAAAATGCTCTTCTAGCCTTCAAGAACCTTTTGCATCCAGGGCCTCTTTTGATTTACACAGACAACACCACAGTCATGTGGTACATAAACAAGCAGGGGGGCTCTCATTCGTACCCCCTTTGCAGACTAGCTATGGCTTTATGGGACACAGCTCTACATCTGAATCTACATCTCCAGGCCCAATTCAAACCAGGAGAACAGAATCTCTTAGCAGACGGCCTGAGCAGGAACATTGTGGATCCTCACAAATGGATGCTAGACACCAACTTATTCAACAGGATTACTGCAGTTTGGGGATGCCCCCAGATAGATCTGTTTGCATCCCATCTCAATCATCAGCTGTCTCACTTTTGCACCAGGTCATTCCACAAAACAGCTTGGAAAGTGGATGCCCTGTCCTTCAGCTGGAAAAACCTTTCAGGTTATGCCTTCCCTCCTCTTCCTCTACTTCCTTGGGTATTACTAAAGAGAAAACAGGACAAGCCCAAGTTCCTCATCTTGATTGCTCCAAATTGGCCTCGACAGTTTTGGTATCCAACTTTAAAGCACCTGTTCTTGGAGCCTCCTTGGATTCTCCCTCTGAACCCTTCTCTTCTGTCCCAGCATCAGGGTCAGTTGCTACATTCCAATCTCAAGACCCTTTGCCTGGCAACTTGGCTCTTCAAAGGAATTTGATTTCTTCTAGTCTTCCCAAACAAGTTTTGGATGTTCTTTTGGAAGCTAGACGGCCTAGCACTAGGAAATCCTATGCCTCTAAATGGAAGAGATTTTGCATTTGGATGCAGGGCCGAGGTTTGGACCCTCTGGTACCTGATCTCTCTTCTATTTTGCTTTACCTTTTGGATCTTTTGTCTAATGGACTTTCCTTTTCTTCCATTAAGATTCATGCTTCTGCTATTTCTGCTCATTTCAATACTGATCCCCCTGTTTTTTCTCATCCTTTGGTGAGACAATTCTTGAGAGGGGCTAAGAATTTAAGGCCTCCCAGGACCCCTCCTGTTCCTGCTTGGGATCTTAATTGTTTTAGAAAAACTTACTTTGCCTCCTTTTGAGCCTGCTGCATTTTCAGATATTAAGTTTTTATCTTAGAAGACAGTTCTTTTGTTAGCCTTGACTTCTGCCAGAAGGGTCTCAGAGTTGCAAGCTCTCATGGCTGTGGAACCATTCCTTATTTTCCACCAGGACAGAGTATCCTTGAGGACCAATCCTACTTTCATGCCTAAGGTGATTTCGAAAGTGGCTTTAAATCAAACAATTCACCTTCCTACCTTCTTTCCTAATCCTCAGAATAAAGGGGAAAGGATTTTGCATTCCTTGGACGTGCACAGACAGTTACGATTTTATTTGGACAAGACTAAAGAGTTCAGAAAATCTAACCAATTGTTTGTTTCTTTTGCCTCCAGTTCTCTTGGTAAGGCTATTTCCAAGCAAACTATTTCCAAATGGATTTCTTATGGAATAAGATTGTGTTACGCTCATCATGGGAAACAGTTTCCAGGTACTGAGAAGTCATTCTACTAGAGCAGCTGCTACTTCTACAGCTTTTCTCAGGGGAGTTCCTACCAAGGATATCTTGGAAGCTGCCACTTGGAGTTCTGTGCATACTTTTTCCAAGCACTACAATCTCCCTTTGTATTCTAAGACCAGGGCAGGCTTTGCCTCTGCTGTTTTGCAGGGTCTTCTTGCTGCCCCTTCTGTCTAAACCTCCCCCCTTTTTTTCACTGCTTTGGGATTCCACCCTACAGTTATGACTGCAACAGTGAAACACGATGAACATAGTACAGTTGTGTACACCTACCATAAATGTAGATGTTCGAGTGTCTTCACTGTTGCAGTCTGTGTTTCCCTCCCTCCTATCCCCTCTTTTTCTCTCCTTTGTGGTGTATTTGTGTTTCCTTGTTGGATTCATTTTTTGATTTATTGGAGAACTTCTGACATCTAGGGCAAGAAAGGCTGGAGAAGATGGCGTTGGCTGAGGGCTATGTACCAGAGCATACTGACATCAGGGTACTGGCTTGTACAGCCGACGCCGGACCCAGACTTTGGGATTCTGGCCGACCTCGGGCTGCCTGCCGGCAGGAGCACCCTACAGTTATGACTGCAACAGTGAAGACACTCTAACATCTACATTTATGGTAGGTGTACACAACTGTACTTTCACCCAGGACAAATGGGTCTTGAGGATAGTGTCACAGGGCTACAGGTTCCACTTTCACACCCTGCCAAGGGCAAAAGGCATGCCAGACCTGCCACACATTCAATGGGCAGAGGCACAAAAACAAGTTTCATCTCTCATGGACATGAGGGCCATTCAGCGAATGCCACAGCAAGAGCAGGGACAAGGGTTTTACTCTACTTTTCTTGGTACCCAGAAAGGACAAAGCCTGGAGACCAATACTGGATCTGTCTATTCTAAACACATTTCTGGACATTCCAAAATTCAAAATGTTGACTCTGCAGCAGCTTCTGCCCATGCTGGGCAAGAAGGCTTGGCTTGTAACTTTGGACCCGAGAGGCATATCTGCAAGTCCCAATCAGACAATCTTGCAGAAGATACCTCAGATTCATAGCTGGCTCAATGCACTACCAATTCTCTGCACTGCCCTTTGGCTTATCTAGTGTGCCCAGGGTCTTCACAGAATGCCTGGCACCAGTAATTGCATTTTGCAGACAGAGGAATTCAAATATATCCTTACTTGGACGACTGCCTTATTCAAGCAGAGAACAAGGACGTTCTACTAAAGCATCTGATGTTTGTAAAAAGATTACTTATTTGCCTAGGGTACACAGTAAATGAAAAGAAATCAAAACTAATACCCTCAAGAGATAATATTCCTGGGTGCAAGCTTAAATGCAACTGCCCAGATGGCTTATCTCCCGCCATACAAACAAAGGCAACTGACTTCTTACTTCAAAATGTTGGCAGCAAAGACCCAGTTGTCTGCAAGAAAAAATCTGCAGGCTTTGGGCTTCATGGCATCCTGCATTCTGCTAATTCCATATGCAAGACTGCATATGAGGAAACTGCAATGGTATCTAAAAAGTGTTTGGAGTCAACATTGCCACAGCCTGGAAACATTAATTACCCTCATTCCCTGCCTGCAACAGGAGTTTCGATGGTGGGCACAGGCCTGTCACCTCAACAAGGGACAGCCATTCACTTTACCCGCAGCCAGGCAGACATTAACAACAGATGCATCAGATTATGCCTGGGGGGCCCACATGGCAGGAAAATGTATTCAGGGCACATGGTCCGCAAGCCAAATGCATCTTATCAATCAAAAAGAGATGCTAGCTGTTCAGAATGCCCTGACAGCCTTCAAGGATCTGCTGCATCCAGGACAACTACTGATAGACGGACAACACTACAGTCATGTGGTACATAAACAAGCAGGGAGGCACACATTCCTATCCCCTCTGTAGACTAGCCATGACTTTGTGGGACACAGCATTAACTTATCAAGTACACCTGCAAGCACAGTTCCTGCCAGGAAAAATAAATACTCTGGCAGATGAACTAAGCAGAGACCTCATGGATCCCCACGAGTAGAAACTGGATCCACAAGTCTTCAGCATGATAACAAGGAAATGGGGATGCCCAGGCATAGATCTGTTTGCCTCCCCTTGCAACTGCCAACTGCAGAGATTCTGCACAAGGACTTATCACAAGCAAGAATTGAAGGTGGGTGCACTATCATTCAGCTGGAAAACCCTAACAGTATATGCCTTTCCTCCTCTGCCTCTCCTCCCCAAGGTACTCCTAAAGGTCAGACTAGAGAAGCCAAAGATGATTCTGATTGCCCCAGACTGGCCCCGCCAGCACTAGTACTCAATACTAAAGAGTTTGTCTCAAGGCCCATCCTGGACATTACTTTTAATTCCTCACTTGCTGACCCAACAAAACAATCAGATCCTGCACAGCCAACTCAGGACCACAAATCTGGCAGCATGGCAGATAATGTAACCATTAAGAACACACCTCTCTCTAAAGCAGTGATGGATGTTATTTTGGAGGCCAGGAGGCTCAGTACAAGAAAATCTTATGCAGAAAAATGGAAGAGATTCTGTGCTTGGAACCAGGCACAAGGAATTGACACGTTTGTACCAAATATTCCTCAGATTTTACAATATCTCACGGAGATGCTGGACACAAAGGCCTATGTTTTTCATAAATTAAGATCCATGCCTCTGCCATTTCAGCTCATTACAATACGGAACCACCTATTTTTTCTCACCCATTGCTAAGGCAGTACCTCAGAGGGGCCAAAAACATAGGACCTCCAAGGAGAGCACCAACACCTGCATTGGACCTCAATTATGTCTTGGAAAAACTCACACTGCCTGCTTTTGAGCCAGCCAATACAGCTGATGTAAAATTCTTATGGAAAACAGCACTGCTCTTAGCAATTACCTCTGCAAGACGAGTCTGAGTTATAGGCACTCATGGCTGTGGAACCTTTTATCATTTTCCAACCAGACAGGGTTTCTTTAAGGACAAACCCGACATTTATGCCTAAGGTAGTGTCCAGTGTGGCTTTTTTATCAAACCATTCATTTGCCTACCTTTTATCCAAACCCACAGAATAAGGGTGAGACACTTCTGCATTCTTTGGACATACACAGACAACTACACTTCTACTTGGACAGAACTAAAGCTTTCAGAAAGACTGAGCAACTCTTAGTGGCATATGCTGCAGGATCACAAGGAAAGGCCGTCTCAAAGCAGACTATTTCAAAATGGATAGGCCACTGCATTCGTTTCTGCTTTTCACAACATGACAAATCAGTGCCTAAGGGTATTTGGCCACATTCAACCAAAGCAGCAGCCACTTCAGCAGCCTTCCTCAGAGGAGTACCAACCAAAGACATTTTAGAGGCTGCAACTTGGAGTTCAGTGCACACTTTTACAAAGCACTACTACTTTCCTCTCTACTCTAAATACAGAGCAGGCTTTGCCACTGCAGTCCTGCAGGGCCTCATAGCCTCTCCTAGTCCTATTTAGACCCAGCCACCCAACCTTAGCTTTGTGATTCAACCCAAGTGTAATGACTGCAACAGTGAAACACTATGAACATAGTACAGTTGTGTACCTACCATAAATGTAGATGTTCAGGTGTATTCACTGTTGCAGTCCAGGTTACCCACCCATCATCCCCCTTTCTTTGCTGGGACTTATCTGTACTTCTATATTCTATACATCCTATGTGGTGTATTTGCTTGTAGATGAAGGAAATGTTTACTAAGTGCATGCATACTTATTGGCATAATTTTAGCCTACCCTTTTGGGGGCACCTGACGTCTGGGGCAAGAAAAATTGAAGAAAATGGCTTTGTCTGCATCTTTTATACCCCTGGCGCACTGATGTCAGGGAGGAGGAGGCGACAGCAACCAACGCCGGACCTAGACTTGCTACCAGCAGGATAACCCAAGTGTAATGACTGCAACAGTGAATACACTCGAACATCTACATTTGTTGGGTACACAACTGTACTTTGTATCACAATTAGTAAAGCTTACAAATATATAGTCACTGTCATTGCTAATGTATATATTAAGTCTAAACAGTAATAAGTAGGTATTTACAAGTCAATTAGACTGGAGTTATGTACAATATGTATGTTGCCCCACAGGAAATATAATTCTTCTTCTTTCGGCTGCTCCCGTTAGGGGTCGCCACAACATATCAACCGTTTCCATTTTTTCCTGTCCTCCGCATCTTGCTCTGTCACACCAGCCACCTGCATGTCCCCTCTCACCACATCCATAAACCTTATCTTAGGCCTTCCTCTTTTCCTGTTACCTGGCAGCTTCATCCTTAGCATCTTTTTCCCAATATACTCTGCATCCCTCCTCAATATAATCACTGGGTCAAATATTTTTGAATTTAGTTATAAGAGGAGAGAGGGAGAAGGGGTAGGGAGTAAGGTAGCTGCTGGGGATGTTATGCAGGCTGGGAACATCAGCATTCCCAGAGAGATGTTAGGTGTGAGTGGGGCAGAGTTTTAAAGGTGGATGGGTTGCTGGTGAGGCGAATTTGAGGTGGGAGGGAGTTCCAGAGGCATGACAATGAAAAAGAAAGTAGTTTGCCTGCAGGACGAGCAGGCTTGTGAAGTTCAATCATTTTCCGAGCATTGGTTCTTAGGAGTTTTAGATTGGTGCATTTTAAATGTTGAGGCAAGGAAGGGGCAGAGAGAGGGACTGAAAATGAGTTTCTGAGTAAGGAATAATTGAGAATAGATAAGGTAGTTGGACATCTCTAGCCAGTTTAGATTGAGTGCAATACAGTGGTAAGTGGAGGATGTGTGTCCAGTGGCTAATTTGGCAATTTTCTTGTAGCAAGAAGAGTGTTTTGTTTTAATAGAAGATTGTAGGTTAGTCAGAAGTGGGGCACCATAAAGGAGAGGGGGATGAAATGTGGTAGTGAGAAGGAGTTGTGTAGATGGAGTAAGGTAGCGAATGTGGCAGTAAAACATACCAAGTTTCTGTTTTTTTTTTTTTTTTTTATATCTATAATGATATCAAGTTTGAGCTGGTTGTCTGAGTACCTAAGAGTTTTGCATTGGATACTACCTCTAGGGAAGTGTTATTCTGACTGGTTATGGCGAATGAATTAATGTTAATAGTTGTAGTTTTGGAAGGGGTGAATATCACTAGTTGGTTTTTGATGCATTAAGTGCCTGGTGGTTATCTAGCATCCGTTGTTCAGTGGATGAGAAGGCATCTTGGGTTAGTTTAATGAGGGTGAGAGTGGAGTTAGCAGAACCGATAATTGTTGAATCTGCATATTGGATGATTTGTGCATTAGGGATGGCAAGGTGGAAGTCATTTATGAAAATATTGAACAATAGGGGGCCTAAAATGGAACCCTGGGGTACACCAGTAGGAATGTTGAGGAATGGGGAAATGGCTTTCTTCCGTTTGACTGCTTGCTGCCTATTGGAAAGGTAGCTGGTAAACCAGTTGATAGAAGGGGGTAATAGGTTTAGGTTAGAAAGTTTGGATAGGAGAAGTTGATGAGAGATGGTATCCAAAGCTTTGGTCACAGATCTGTCCCTGCCTGGAAAACTACTTTATGCACACACTGCCAGGTGGAGATGGAGAAGGCACTGCATTTCCTTAGGAAGTATTTCTGAAACCTGTGACTTTCCTTGCACATTCCTAAATCAACTCCCACCTCATTCAGAGTTGGGGTTTTTGAGCTTCTTATTGGATGCTAGTAAGTAGGGGGCCTGGCTTCAAGACAGAGTAGATTGTCTTGTACATTCTCTTCAGACAGTGTAACACGAGATAGTGGTCACAGTCAGGGAATTTCTGAGGCTACATGGACTCATGGTCTCCAAAGTTGTTTGTGTTTCACTGTTGTAGTCATCACATTTGGGTTATCTGCTTGCAATAGCCCTCAGTTGGCCTGATTATCAAAGTCTTGGGTCCTGCGTTGGTTGATGTCTCATCTTCCGTGATGTCAGGTAGGGGTATAAAGCATGCAGCAGACACCATTACATCAGTATTTCTTGCTGTGCGGTGCCCGAAGCAGCAGTTCGCAAGTGCCAGCTGCCAGACACTCTTGAAATTTCGCTTTCGAGTTTCAGAACCGAAGTCTTCAACTGCCAAGTACCCCGTTGGGGAAACTTTTTTTTTGCTCTAAACTGATGTCAGTAAAAGTCAATAATTATATTTCTTGTGGAAAGTAAATACCTCAAAGATTTTCATTCGTACTGTATTCCTTGCCTAGGCCCTGACCACGACGTACCTCGCTGTCGGTTTTGTACCTTATTTAAACCACAAACTATTAGTCTGTATATTTACACTTCTAAATATTTTGGTACTCTGTTAAATTATCCAGATATGTCTTCGGTAAGACACCCGACTACCGACATTCCGAAAAAATGCAAAGAATAAAGACAGAGAGAGGCCGCCTAGGTCCAAAGCTGCCGACGATGCTTCTCCTAAGCTAGTCGCCAGTACTCAGTGAGGCGCTTTCGCATTACCTGATGCCTGCTATTTCAGGTTCGCAGGCCTCTACTGAGACCCATTCAGAGTCCGGAATGCCGCGAGATGCTTCTACTGTGGAACCTGCGGATGTCTCTACCTTGGATGGGTCCGGAGCCGCTGTGCAGGCACCAGCTTCTGAGGGTGTATTCAGGCCAACTGACTTGCATATTAAACTGACGCCATCTTCTTCTTCAAGGCCTAAAACTGGAGCCATGCCTAGAAAACTGATGCCCAGACCGCATGGTCAGGCCTCTATGCCTAAAAAACAAATAAGATTGGCTGTAGAACTTATTACTTTAATCAAGGGAAGCCAGCCTTCCCCCTCTGAGAGACCTAGGACTGAATTTGCTTATGATACTTCTGACCAGTATTCTGAAATTTGTTTCCTCTGATGATCAGGATTTACCGTGTCCTACCTATGAGGATTCTGATGCAAAGGACTGTATTCCCTCTGCTTCCCCTCCAGAGTATTTTTCTTTTGGTGAAATCTTACATAGTCTAAGGGAGCATTTTCGCTGGGAAAGCCAGGATTACTGTTTAAAAAAGAAGCTTAGGGATTTCTTACTCCTGCCGCAACACAAGCCTTTAGCTATCCCTCCTGTACTAGACATTGTTGCCTTTTCGAATTCTAGCTTGGCCCCTGACTCTCTACCTCCTGCTCCCAGAAAACCTGATAGATATTACAGGATTCCTGACTCTCACAAGTTCCTGCGGATCCGGAGACCATTTCACAGGGACCTAAGGGCATTAAGGCCACTACTACTGCCAAAAATCCTACCCCCTCTGATAGAGATTCCAGGGCCCTGGATAGATGGGGTAAGAAGGTACACACCTCTGCAACCTTGACCATTAGGGCCTTAAACTGCCAGTTTCATATGTTAAAGTATCAGCAGCATATTATTGGATTGCTTAAACAGAAAATGGTGTTGATTCTTGACTGTGCTGAAAATAAGGATTTACAGGATTTAATGCATTCTGCTAAACAGGTTGGAAAACATACTTTGCAATGTGGTTTTGATTCACTAGAGGCATCTTACAGGGCTGCTTTCACCGGGTCTGTACTTAGAAGGCATGCCTGGCTTAAGGAGCAATCTTTGCCAAATCATGTTAAAACTAAATTGCTGGATGCTCCCTTAAATCGGGGCCGCCTGTTTGGCAACAAAGCAGAAGTAGTTCTTACAAAGGTGGAGGAAAAATTTAAATCTATGCAAACTGTTAAAGATTTCCTACAAGTACAGCCTCCAAGATTTAGTAGGCATTGGCCCTCTAAGAATTGGTCCTTTCCTGCCTCTTCCAGGCTTTTTAGTCCAGACCCAGAACCAGCAGAACACCCAGGCTTCAGTCCCAGGGTACGCACAGGACTAAGCATTGGGGGGCCCCCAGTTGGTAAGCTGTCTCAATGACTTAACTTTAAAACTTCCAAGCACTTCTCAACTGACTACTCCTTTAATGGGAAAGATTGCTCTGCAAGCAAACAACTGGGAACTCATGACCCAGGACAAATGGGTTTTAAGTATAGTTTCCCAAGGATACAGATTTCACTTCCACATGTTACCAAACCCAAACAGTTGGCCAGATTAACCCCCAAATCTGTGGGCAGAGGCTCAAAAGCAAGTACTCTCTCTAAGCTTAAAGGCTATTCAAACTGTACCAGAAGAGTAGAAGGGACAAGGTTTCTATTCAAGACTTTTCCTGGTACCCAGAAAAGACGACTCATGGCATCCTATCCTGCACCTTTCTATCCTACTCACCTTTTTGGTGAGTCCAAAATTCAAGATGCTAACTCTTCACCAGTTGCTTCCTATGCTAGGCAAGGATGCCTGGTTGGCAACACTGGATTTAAAGGAAGCCTACCTGCACATCCCAATCCTACGCTTCAAAGCAGGCTGCATGCACTATCAGTTCTCTGCACTGCCCTTTGGCTTATCTACTGCGCCCAGGGTATTCACAAAGTGCCTGACTCCAGTCATTGCATTTTGCAGGCAAAGAAATATTCAAATATACCCATACCTGGATGATTGTCTAATTCAGGCAGAAAGCCAGGACATACTTTTGAATCATCTGGCATTTGTACAGTAGGTGCTGACTTGTCTGGGGTACACCATAAATGAAAAGAAATCACATCTAGTACCCTGTCAGCAAATTATATTCCTGGGTGCAAGCTTGAACACAGCTTCCCTCACGCAAGAGAAACAAATTCATTTGACAAGTTACTTCAAACTAATGGCCACAAAAACCCTGCTATCTGCAAGGCAAGTACTGCAAGCCTTGGGGTTTATGGCCTCCTGCATTCCATTAATTCCATATGCAAGACTGCATATGAAGAAACAAAAATGGTATCTAAAAAGCCTGTGGTGTCAACATTCTCAGGATCTAGAAGCAATGATTCGTATCATACCTTGCCTACAGTTAGAGTTCCTTTGGTCAGCAGAGGCCTGCCACCAAAACAAGGGACTACCATTCACTCTACCCCCTGCCGCCCAAACCCTAACAGACACATGAGACTATGCATGGGGGGGCTCACCTGGCAGGGAAGTGCATTCAGGGCAAATGGGACCAATGTCAATGCACCTGCATGTCAATCAAAAAGAAATGTTAACTGCGCAGAATGCTCTGACAGCCTTCAAGGATCACATTCTTCCAGGACAATTAATGGTAAAGATGGACAACACGACTGTTATGTGGTACATAAACAAGCAGGTGGGGTACCCATTCATAACCCCCTCGACAGACTAGCCATGGCTCTGTGGAACACAGCCTTGAGCTACCAAGTGCACGTACAGGCTCAATTCCTGCCAGGAAAATTAAATACACTGACAGACAAACTAAGCAGAAATCTCATGGACCCACACGAGTGGAAACTGGAACCAAATACTTTCAACCTGTTGATAAACAAATGGGGGAGCCCTGATAGACCTGTTTGCCTCCCCCCAGAACTACCAATTGGACAAATTCTGCACAAGGACTCCCCACAAACAAGCTTGGAAATTGCATGCTCTGTCCTTCAGCTGGAATTATGCCTTTCCTCCTCTGCCTCTCCTCTCCAAAGTACTACAAAAGGTCAAACAGGACAAACCAAGGATGATACTGATTGCACCAGACTGACCATGCCAACACTGGTGTACCCCCTCTTGTGCAGTGTCACAGCTGGCTCAGACCCTTACCCTGCTGTCACAGCAGGAGAGCCAGATTCTGCACCCTCAGCTTCAAACCGTGAACCTGGCAGCCTGGCTAATTATCTAATCTCTCCATTGCCATCCCTCAGTAAACAAGTGTAGGATGTTATTTTGGAGGCAAGGAGGCCTAGTACTAGAAAATCTTATGCTGAAAAATGGAAAAGATTCTGTGCCTGGAACCAAACTCAAGGGATGGGCACAACAGCGCCCAATTTACCTCATTCTTGTGTTTAACTGATATGCTTCACAAGGGTCTTTTTTCTCCAAAATTCATGCCTCAGCCATTTCAGCTCATTACAACACAGAACCACCCCTCTCATCCACTGCGCAAGCAGTTCCTCGTGTGGGGGGGGGGGGCAAAAACATAAGACCACCCAGGAGAGCCCAACTCCAGGCCTGGGACCTTAACTTTGTTTTGGGAAAAACTCACTTTTCCTGCTTTTGAGCCAGCAGCAAGTGCAGAGTTAAAATTCCTTTCTTGGAAAACAGCCTTCCTTTTAGCAATCACTTCAGCAAGAGGGGTATCTGAATTACAGGCCCTTATGGCAGTGGAGCCTTTAATCTTTCATGCGGACAGGGTGTCCCTCAGGACTAGTCCCTCCTTCATGCCCAAGGTAGTATCCAGTGTGGCTCTTAATCAGTCCATTCATTTGCCAACTTTCTTTTCTAATCCACAGAACAAAGGGGAACAGATACTGCACTCCGATGGGCGCAGACAACTTAGATTTTACTTGGACAGGACTAAACCTCAAAGGAAATCTGAGCAAGTACTGGTGGCATTTGCTGCAGGGGCAAGAGGGAAGGCTATTTCAAAGCAAACCATTTCTAAATGGATAGGCCATTGCATTCATTTCTGCTATAAGCACCATGGAAAAGCTATCCCACAGGGGATTAGACCCCATTCAACCAGAGCTGCATCTACCTTTCTCAGAGGTGTCCCTACCAGGGGGACATCCTAGAAGCTGCTACCTGGAGTTCTGCACATACTTTCACCAAGCATTCCCATTTGCCAATTTTCTCTAAATCCAGAGCTGGCTTTGCCACTGCAGTTTTGCAGGGCCTTATAGCTGGTCCTAATGCTATCTAATGCCTCCTCCCATCCTTAGCTTTGGGAATATAGCCAAATGTGATGACTGCAACAGTGAAACACGAACCTAGTACAGTTGTGTACACTTATCATAAATGTAGATGTTCGAGTGTATTCACTGTTGCAGTCCTGGTTACCCTCCCTCCAGCCCCCTGACTTATTTTATATGAGACCGCAACCGACGCAGGACCCAAGACTTAATCAGCCCAACTGAGGACTACAGCAAGCAGATAAATCAAATGTGATGACTGCAACAGTGAATACAGTCTAACATCTACATTTATGGTAAGTGTACACAACTGTACTTTCTAGTGACCCCTTGTCAAAGGTGCACAAGAACTCAGTTGGTATCTAAGAAGCACCTGAAGCAAAACAAATTGTTTCTGGAGGAAATTATCCCTTTGCTACTTTATATTAAAAAGGAGTGGTGGACTTTCAAGATGGTTGTACAGTGATCAGCAGCTTAATTTTAGCTCTTCCAGTGTGAAAACAGAAACCAAGAAATGGCCACTGATATTGTCAGTTTGCATAAGACTGTTACTGGCTAGTAAGTATATTGCTTGTTTTCCAGCAAAGAAGGAATTTAGAGATCCTGTAAGAAAATAAACCAGAAAAGGTAAAGAGAAGACGCTGTCTGGGAAGAAACCTGCAGCTATTCAGCAAAAGGCAGTTCAAGCTCCAGCTTTGGCACAAGCGATGGCTTCCAGTCTTTTAGAGGAAAAATAAGTCAGATGTGCTTAGTCGATTAAAATAAATGAAACATTGAAGGAGTATATAAAGTCCAGTAGCAGAAAGTAGGAAAAGATGGAAAAGATTTAAACAGCCATTCAGGGAAACTGAACTGCAAAACTCGGAAGTCAAAATGAAGGAAAGGCTGGCTTAAGACTGCTCGAGACGAGTAGTTTAAAAAATGGTAGAGTTAGTGGACAGAGCACGCAGAAAAAAAATTCTGTACCAGAGAAACTGGAACAGACTGTTAATTTTATGAAAGCACAAGTAAGTAACTTGGCTGATATACCACAGCAGGATTTAATTGAAAGGGCACATCTTGTGTATGCTTCAGACTTGGCCTTTAGAAAGCCGCTAAGACTTATGTTGAAGATGTGATCGTACCAGATGAAAGAGTGGATCCTGTCAGAACTGTGGTAGAAGTGCAAAATATTAATTGGAGACGGTAAAGTGTTTGGGGGAATGGTTATTCACCAAACACTAGGCAGAAGACAAGTAAATTTATCCCAGCAGTCAGAGAATGTCAAGAGGCTGGTGTGAGACTTGAACTGCTATATTCAGCAGTATTCAGAATATTTTTCTTGGGTAATCACTCACGCAAAAGAGGTTGAGCTGTCAAACAGAAGGGCGACTCTGCTTCTCATTCTTGTGATGGTAAGGTTAATGGAAAGACTGCCAGTTTTTCCCGTGTTTCAAAAGCAAGTGCTCGAGACAGACATTGATGAGAAGAATCAGGAGTACCCAAGGCTTGAACTAGAGTCCAGGGCTGGGAGATAAAGATGAACAGGAAGATCAGCGACACTGAAATGAGTGAATAAATGTGCGACGAAAGCATGAATCACATTTGGGAAATTTGGCTTGACAAGAAAGTGACTGAGAAAGTTTGGATTTTTGTTGAATTTGTTAAACTTGGTGGTTTGGAAGAACACTAAAAGAAAGGGGGGGGGCATAAAACAATTTTGTAACTTTATGTAAAGCATTTTGAGAAACTGTATGCCATATAGTGAAGTATTTTTAGTGAATGTTGTATGTGACATGTTTAAACAACTGTAGGCATTACAATGTAAACAGAGGCTTGACAAACGCATATTTAAGTTAGTAGGTTTTAATCTTGGGCCTTTGGGGGAGGGATGTAAAAGTGCAGTGGTTACAATATATATAGAATTGAAATGCTTTTCTTGTGTGAATGCTGGATTAATGCTGTTGGCTTAATCTGATGACACTTTTTGTGAATGTAAGTGGGTTTTAAAAAAAATGAAATCACAATGTAATAGTTTTCTTTAAGCAGATAAATGTTCAGTTCCAGTTGAGAAAACTGGTGCTGAGGGCAGCTGTACATTTTGACCTCGTTTCTATAGAACTCTTCAGTGAAGATGTATATGGAGCACCTCGACAAAAGGTAGCTTTCTGAAGAAATGTATGAAAATATGTGGCATGGAAGACTTCAGTTCAGTAGTAGGAATTCAGAAGTTATGTATTCCCAAAGGTGCAGTAACTGGGTTAGACTAGACAAATTATATTTCACAGAAACACACACTTTTAATCGAAAGTGTCATCATGCACCAAATCACTTTCAGATCATACGGCAGTAACTAATATAAAAATTCAGAGTTGTAAAGTACAAATGATACCTGTTAAAAAGAGATGAATTTAAGGAATGGGATTATTTGAGAGGTATTGGGGAAGATGGATTTTTTTTTTCGAAGTTATAGCTAGTGATTGGGATAAAATGAAAGTAGAGTTTAAAATAGGATAGAAATAGAGACATGGTTAAGTAACAATAGAGGGGTTAGGGGGATCTCACAGAGCAAGAGGAGGCAGCAATGCAGAGTGCTAATGAAAAACTAAGGAAGTGTAAAAAGATTGCTGTTAAGTAATTATTCCCGAGCAGAAAAACGCATCACAACAACTTTGGCAACATGAAGTAAAAAAGGTTGTTGCTAACCTTAAGGAGTCTGAGAAAAAATAACCAGAAATCCTGTAGAGGTAGTGAGATATTTTCGAAAGTTTATTAAAATTTGTATAAGGCAGAGGAATATGGAAATCAAGAATGCAACAATGGAAATATTTTTATGGAAGACTTTGCTATTCCAAAGTTAGATGTAGATGAAGCCCAACAATTCTCAGTTAAGATGAGAACGGATGTATAATCAGTCTGCAGGAAAGTTTCCTGGAGTAGGTTTTATTACTGTGTAACTTAAACTAGGAGAGAAGAAAGTGAAAGATCTGGAAGTTTTTTTTTTAACAGTATTTTAAAAGGAGGAGAATCACCTACATCCTGGAAACAAGCTGTGGTGGCTCAGACCCAGCTTTCATACAGGTCCATTTCAGTTTTTAATATGTTTGTAAAGTATTTGTCTACAATAGCTTAAAAGGCAAAGATGTTGCCAAAATTGATATTTATCATTGTGGTTTTGAGGAGGGGATGCAAACATGACAACATTAATAGAACAATCATCCAATCCACAGGGAAGCAGAATGTAAGAAAATACCTCTGTTTATTGGTGGGTTTTGATGCAGCAAAAGCATGTGACAGAGTATAAGGTAGCATTGTTTGTGAAGTGGTGGAAGCATTTGTATTCCCTAGTAATTAAGCGACTGTATGAGAGATCAGAGGCAAAAACTGAAGTGGGGAGGGTTCCTCTAAGTTTTTGTCTGAACAGATGAATTAGGCAGGGGTGTTGTATTTCCCCTTTGCTTTTTATTTAGAAAGTAAGGAACTCAAAAGAAATCAAGGCTATAATTGGTATTGTAATAAAGAAAAGTTTTCTTTATTTGCAGACTATTTTGTATCTGATAAAACCAGAAAAGGACATCTCAGTTATGTGGAGCACAGAGTTTCAGGTCTTTTCAGGATATAAAATTGACAGAACAAAACCTGTAACTGTAAACACTGCACCCACACACGAATTGGTCCAGTAATACCCATATATATGGCAACATGTTAAAATAAAGTATTTAGGGGTATGGGTTAAAAAAAAGGATTGTTATGGCAGCTAAGGATGTGTGGAAAGAGACTGAAAAAATTCATTAACTGAGAAACTGGAAGCTCTTGCTTATGAATAGCAAGATACAAGCAGTGAAAATGTTTACTCCCTTGAGTTTTTTTATACAGGGCAGGCGTATTATTTATCAACCAGATAAGTTGTGGACAGTATGAGAGTTGAATTTTATATGGGAGGGGAAGAAGGCAGGAGTCAAGGGGAATAAGTTGATCTTCCAGAAGAACAAAGTGGTTTGGGATTACCTGATTTGAAGGGATGTTTAATAGCTACACCGTTAAGGCTCCTATACAGAACAGTTACAATTCATAGCGGAAAGCGATGATTAAGTGGCCAAGATGTGTCAAGAAAATGACAGCCTACAGAATACTATGTAAAGTAGCCGAAAGTATTCTAAGAATTAAGCTAGCATGCGAATGGAGAAAAGATCCAATAGGGATGACTGCATGTAGATATAGGCAAGAAGAAGCTGAAATTTGCTGGAAAATTTTGGCAAAGGCACCAAGGTATTGGGAGCAAATAACTAGAAAGAAGTGTAATAGAGTGGGAAGAGGCCAAGAAGATATTTGGACTATAGACTAGAGACTGATTGGTATCAGAGTGTAGGCAGAGAGAAAGGAATAAGGGGAATCCTAAGTGAAAGACCTGATGTGGTAGAGTTTTTAGTTGAGTCTAGAACAGAACCTGCTGGTAAAGGGATAATTAGCAAGGCATGTAAAATATTGCACGCTAAGTTTAAGAATCAGAAGTGATCAGTAAGAGAGAAGATAAAAATTCACAAGGAAAGAATGCAAGGACATATCTATGGCCCCTAAATATGCAGCAGTCTAGGAGATAATTTTTGTTTGAAGTGCTTGCATAGGTATTTTTATACCCCAGGCAGACTGCACATTTTTCCTTGGGTAACTGGCAAATGAGAGCTATGATAGGGAAAAAAGAGGTAACTGAGCATGTTTTGGGAGTTTAGTAAGTTGGCAGACTTTAAAAAAATCCCTACAGAGTACTTGGCCAGAAATATTGGTTGGACAAATGGATAGAAATGTTTTTTGAGCTGGGTTACGGATATGAATTGCCTAGAAATAAGGGCTTGTTGAGTTTAATTCTGGTGGCTGCCAAAAAAAAGCACTTTCTTGAACTTGGAAATCTGAGTCTAAACCAACTGGATTTTGAAGTACAGTAAACTTAGTTAACCAGCACCCATGGGGATTGGTAGATGCAGGATAACCGTAGTTTCTGGTTGCTTGACAGTTACTATTAATAATAGACTTGACTAATACTGTATCCTATGCTATTTTTGTTTTGATTTGTTCTCAGGTTGGGGAGAGGGAATTTATTCCTATTTTCTTCTTTAAAACTCTTAAAAATAAAATACGTTATGTTTCGGGGGGGGGGGGACGAAGTGCAACACGTGACGATTGTACTGTACTGCGATTTTTTTTTTTTTTTTTGCTGGTTGCTTGAGCTCCGGTTAACTTGAGTTTATTTTAGTCAGTATTGTAACGGGAGAATAGAACTGCAGTGGGATCTTTAGGGTAGGAGCAAATTGCGTAGAAAAAATGGAATTTGTGAAAATGTATTCAGAATGTTTGAGGGAGGGGTGGTTAAGGGAAGGCAGGAGTTGATAAATGTATGCAGTGTGCTGGATTGATATAAATGTGATGGTTAACATGGTTTGTTTTCTTGTATGTAAATGTATGTTTGTCTATGACTTAAGTGGTAAAGCTGTTTTAAAAAGAGTGGTGATAAAACCAGATCAGACAGAAGAAATATTGCTCTTCATGCAGGAACTCCTCTGTCATACCCAAATTGTAGATATCTCAGACCTGACATGTGGAGCAAATTCAGGAGCCTTCAAGGTACAGGATGTTAAGCTTAAAGAAGAGTGCAAAGTAAATATGATGTCTTGGATTCAGACATTCAAAGCCTTCAAACCCGTCTGGGGAAACTGGGTTTTGCAAGTGACAGCACTTAACTGCTACTGTACTATAATGTGCATCAGCAGGTAAGGGGGGACTTACTCTGATCACTTGTGCAGGCTGGCTATGACTGTCAGGGTGATTCAGTCCTAGATGACCTTGAAGACCTCACCTATTCCCATCTGAAATCTGTGGCAGACGAGCTAAATAAGTAGGCTTCAGATCTCCATTAATGAGTGTTACACAGAGACATTTTCCTTTACACCGGTTGTAGTTGGAAGTGTGCAGAGACAGGCTTGAGACTGCTAGCAGCAAACTAAAGTTTTTCTTCAGTGCACCACCTAGAAGGCTTGGGAAGTAAATGGCTTTTAAATGAACAAGTCTGCTTCTGTATGCATTCCTTTTGATCCTCTTCCTCCCCGTGGTGATCCAAAGATTAAAGGAGATGACACACAGAATATTCCTAATAGCACCTTTCTGACCCAGACAATATTGGCTTCCCTTTCTCACTCAAATGTCTAAAGTTAGACCTTGCATGCTGCCTTACTGATTATTCTTCATACTCTGGACCGGGATTTTGGGGGGTCCTTTAGACACCGCATCTCCATGTCAAGGTGAATTAAATCTTCCCCTTTAGTATGATTCAAATTGGATGATTCAGTGAAGAAAGAAAGTACTTATTGAAGTGGAAGTGGTTTTTCATCTGTTGTCCGTGAAAGGTTTGGGACTGCAGTGTGTCATCAGTATCTTTGGTTGTGCAATACTTAAATGAAGTGCTCAGTTAATGCTTGATATGTGCCTGTATAGATGTCTGTCAGCCATTTCAGCCTGCATGCCTGTGGATCTTTCTGTTGCATTTCTGGAGCCTGATAAATAGTTTGAGGGAGTCCTACATTTAGGATTTCATCGAAAGTGCATTTCTCGTCCATGGTACGTGATTATATCATGGAAGAGTAAGTACAGCCCCATTTTGAACCTGCCTACTCAGCCACCTTAGATCTGTAAAGTGGAAGACTAGCTTGCTGTGTAACTATCACCTCAGCTAGGTAAATTTCAGAGTTACAGGTCCCTTCATGCAGAGAAACCTTTCTAGTTTTCATTTAAGGACGCGGCTCTTAGAGTAGGTCTGTTCTGTATGCCAAAAATCTTGATTGAATTCTCCCTCATCCAGGGTATTCACTTGGCAGATGTTCTTCAGAGTTCACATTGGGTGTTGTAGAGGCTCAGAGTAAAATGTAACTTTTCATCTTAACAAAACAAAAAAAAAAAACCCTCAGCTGAAAGCCTAAGTTGATGAGAATGTAGTCCACTTAAATCCTGTCAGTCAGTTTGACATTCAGTAAAACATCTGAAACATTTTGTAGTAAGCATATTGAAAATAAAATGTTAAACAGGTTTCCCTTGAAAAGAGACTACTAGCCTATGCGGGCTAATCCAGTCAAAGGATAAATGAAACATTTAGAAGGAATCTGCTTACACACCATCTCGGCACATTTTGCCAGTTCATTTTGGATGCTTTGTTTCAACTTGCATTGAGGAAAGTTGGTCCAAATCTCCACATTGCCAGCAGGCTTTGAATCTCGTGAGCTAAGTACTTGGTTAAGGAGTGTCTCACTTTCCTTTCTACCAATGGCTAGAGAGATTTGCCTGCATCTGAGAGATGTTTGTGTGGCTGTGGTATTCATGTCTGATGTGAAGATTACCACAGTTCCTGAGTGTTTTGCTCTGGTGTGGACCACAATATCCAGAACTGTGACATCTGCTAGGGCTTCACATGAAATCACTTGAGTATAGATTGCATGCCTGCACAACTTCCTTGAGTAGAAGAGATTTGAGGTCTTGGCTTTTTCCATCTGTAGAGTGCAAAAGTCCCACAAATTCCTCATACAGAAGTATTGTGGCTCGTCTTACAGTACATCTGTGACCACCCCCTATTGTCATAGCCTTAAGGTCTGTATGAGTTGTGTCCTGCCCACTGACTAGCTTCCAAATGCTGAAATGCTGTGGCTGTCTCACACCTTCACTTTGACTGCTGATTGGACAACTGTGTGAAGGAAAATGAGCAAAGTGAAGCTTTTAAGTATGTACTTTCCACCTCCTGGAGAAGCCAGCCAGACTTTACTGGAGCAGTAACTGTCCTTTAGTTTCGTTTCCAGCCGATAATTGCCCAGTGGGGAACAATTCCACACAGTTTTTGGCCTCTTAAGGGGAAAAAGTGTTTTTTTTTTTTTTTTGAATAGGGCTTTTAGTGGTATTGCCCCTTTAAGAAACCAGTATTTCTAATATCGAGAGTTTCCTGACAGGGACCACTATTTTTCTGTCAGTTTTTCTCAAAAAAAAAAAAAATGTTATGCTTGTATAATAAACATTTAAGTACAAGTTTAATTTAGAGAAGTATTTTATACAGGCAGGGATAAGTATTACTTTTGTACCCTTTGTGACAACATCCCTTCTGTTTTTTTCTGTCAGTCTTTTTTTTTTTTGGCAAAGAAATGTCTGACAGGATTTTAATGTGCTGCTTATGCATTAGTAAAGCGTACTGCCTTCAAATCAACATCTGTTATAGCACGGGTACTTGTCCCAATAGCTTTTAGTTTTCCAGTGTACGTGTTACGAAAGGAGATACTGCCAGCCCAGCTAGCTGGAAATTTGTAAATTGGCATTGGTGAATATCAAAATGATTTGTGTAAGATGCTTGTGTTACAAATGTATTAGAACAATTTGTCATGTGTATATCAAACTGCTTGTGCATGTTCAAAAGGGTCTTTGCAGAATGCTTGTTTAAAATGGAACCACAGTGTTTCCTGCTGGAAAAGAACAGAAATGTACATGCAGTATTGTTGTCTTTCAGCTTTTCCGGGTTAGGGGTCACCACAGCAGAACTCTGGTCCGCTAATGATTGGCAGTAGATTTTCATGAACGCCGAGGTGCCAGCTCCGCGTTTAACTTTCAACGAAGGCACGCCCATTTACGCATGTCTTTCAAACACCCACCCAGCCACGGGGAGGACATGCAGACTCCACACAAAAGGCACTCCCTGCACTCCAGCCGAGTCTCGAATGGAAGAACCTCTTGCTGTGAGGTAACAACGCTACCACTGCACCACCGCGGCAGTATATACATGCAGTATTGTAACTGTGTAAATGTATATATTTTAACAGTGGAAATTGGAAAACAGGAGGTTAACTTGAGGAAACATAAATTTAATTACTTTGTCTAGGCCATAAAAGATTGCATATTTCAGGTTTTAGTACAGCAAGGTACGCAGTGGATGTACTAGGAAACTTTCTGTATTGTCTGTAGGGTTTAGTAGATGTTCATCGTGGTGCACTGCTGCAGTCATTACACTTGGATTATCCTGCCGTCAGGCAGTTCCCCAGTCGGCCTGAGTTCCAAAGTCTTGGTCCGGCGTCGGTTGCGGTCGCCTCTTCCTTGACGTCAGTGTAAAGACTGCAGCAGTGTATACACTCTAACATCTACATTTATGGTAGGTACAAAACTGTACTTTACTAGTCTTGTTTTACGATTTCAGCATCTGCCAGAGATCTGAGCAAAAGCCCTTGTCTGTATTTTTTTACAGCTAGATATTAAATGTGAACAGCTGCCATCAGTGGTTGTTTTGGGCCTGAGAACTAAGTCAGATGACAAGTGTCATTCTGCAAGTTATCCCAGCAGTAATATTTGAGATATTAACTTGCGAAGTGTGTCAGTGAGACAGAGCATTCTGTATTCCATCTTGGATCTGACAACAACTAGAAGATCCATTCAACACATCTGGCTTGTTCTCTTAGTAAGTTCTTAGGTTAGAGTAATTCTATTAGCTAGTAAGGAAATATAGTAAAGCTTAGTTTAGATATTTTTGAGACTGCCCTGCAATGTTTTAAATATTTCCTGTGGTTTTAAACTCAGATGCCACTGTGAATATGTAGTTAGTATTGTCTTATTTTATTATTAAATGTATTTAAACCTTTCATTGTGACTGATCTGTGTAGAGATATCTAAGTTTTGACAGTAGTTGCATATTTATTTGGTGACATTGTGTGGGCCAGTCCTAATAGCCTTGCTCTTGGTCAAACTACCATTTATGTTAATAGTAACATTACACACCCTTTGTGAAGAGCCTTAATGTAGCTGATCAGGAGTGACTGGTGGCAGTAATATCTACATTATAGTCTGGGTAGGAGGGGCATAGGTAGTAAATCTGTTCCAGCCTTTACCAAGGTATGTGTGTGAGAATCAAACCTTGTGTGTCAGCTACTTGGGCAGGGACACAAAGCACTGTTTGGACAGAGAGGGTGCAGGGTGTCTAAGCTTGGTCACTCAGCTTGAAATCTCAACTCTGTAGCTGTGCCAGTGGGGGTGTCTTGTTGCGGATCTGGAGGAAGAGTGGGAAACCAGCCCCGGACTGACTGGTCTGTGTGTGTGTTCTTGAGGGAAAATGCACTTGATGCAGACAGCTGCATCTGGAAATACTGTGTACCTGTCAGTTCTGCCAGTAAATGTCCCCCACTGTTGCCTGTGGTGAGGATTGAGGCCCCTTGATTACTGGTCTGGTGGTGGGTCATTACATATTGGTGGCAGTAGTGGGATAGCCACGTCACATATTGGCTGGCAATGGTGGGATTACCACATCACATACTGGGATTCAGTGGTGTGGATATTGAACTCCTGTGACCAGTAAATAGTGGTCAGTAAAGAAGGTGTTTGTATTCTCAAGCAGCCACACAGTAGACATTCAGAGTTTCATATCACAATAGTTTTATTTATTTTTTGTTAGCTTAGTCAGGGAGAGCAGGCATGGATGTCAGCAGAAGATTGACAGGCTGGCAAGGAACCAGGTGGCTATGTGCCAAGCCAAAGGACTGGGGCATACCAGCCTGACTAAATGAGAAGTGATTGCAGCCTTAACCAGAGTTGCATCATAGATCAGTAGCCAGGAGGACAACCAGATTAGACTTGGATGTACAACTCTCAGAAAATTGATACTTTAGCTTTGCCTCAGAGGACTTAAAAATCCATCTGGAGTTAGAGACTAGAACTGGCGGGCAAAAGTTTGGAACTACAATCAGCAGAGAGACTGCGGTAGGAGAAACAAATGGAATTAGAATCAGCAGAGAGATGCGTCTGGAAGCTGAAGAAAATGTGAGGCAGAGACAGCATGAAAAGGAGATGCTAACTCTTATCCAGGGTTATGGAGGTAATGGGGAAGGGAATAGCTGGACCACAGAAGCAGTAAAGTTCAGTAAATTTCTTTCACAGTTTACAGAGGAGGGTAATTTTGATAGTTTTATTCATATGTTTGAAAGGGTGTGTAAACAGTATAATGTTGACCAAGGGCTCCAGGTACGATTCCTGACTCCCTTCCTCCATGGTAAAGCTGTAACTGCTGATATCCTTCTGTTCCTATGTTGCAGTATTCATACTGTGGAATTTCTAGCCCTCCGGCGATCTGACGTCAGCTCCTATACAAAAGCTTAAGCCTGGCTGCTGTGTAGGTGCGTGGGATGTCACACATAGGGCCATAAACCAGGGATTATAAATGTGACTTCTGGACACACAGACCTCAGATCTTTTCAGCCGCAGAGGATATACGCTTCGGTCCGCTCCTTTGTCCGAAGACTTCAAAAAAGGTAAGTATCCAGTTAGGGGGTTTCGTTTTTTTTTTTTTTTTTTTTTTTTACTATGTGAGCTTGGTTGCTGTAGGTTTTGTTTCTACTATTTAGCCGATGTCTGAGAAAAAGAGCAAATGTAATTTCTGGCGTCCAATACCGCATAAGGATTCACACAACAAGTGCATGTTTTGCTTAGGTGAGGAGCACTACCATAAGGCCTGCTCAATTTGTCAGTCATTCGTACCAAAATCCCTTTGCAGCCATCTGGCAGCTTTAAACTTGTATATTAATAAAGCTTGAAACGCATTGCTCGCAGGATGGATCCCGATTTGGCCACCCAGTCAGAGGAAAAAGGCCAAGGTTTCCAGGCCTACTCTCGTTGCCACTCTGCCATCGGATGTCCCGCCGACTACCGATTTAGGGGCCAAGGGACAGACTATTCTTCTGTCAGCTTTGGATCCTCTGAATGAGGCCATTACTGCAGCTACGGAGAGTACGTCAGTGAAGTCTACCCAAACGCCAGCCTCTACTGACGTCGCAGGGGAACCAGTAATTGGTCGACAGACTACCTCTGCTCCAGCCAGACCTCGGTTCTTAGGCCCACTCCTAAGCCAACGCCAACTAAGAAAAAACAAAAAAGCAAGCACTTAAGCCTCGTGTCTCAAGCTACTCCAGATTGGCAGACGTTCAGTTCCTTGCTGCAGTCTTTTAGAATCTCCCTCCCCTCAGCTATTCCACCAGGTCTACCAGCCTTTCTGGATGCCTTTAATTCAGCCTCCAAGAATCCAGAATACCACGTGCCCCAAAAGGCTGGATAGATTTTATAAAGTTCCAGATGAACAGAAGTTTCTAGTGAAACCTCCCATGGCTGACCCTGCAGTCATTGCTGTGTCTCCTGACAAACAATCCAGGAAATTAGCCTCCTCTTCCCTCAAAACCGCAAAACCATGGACAGAATAGGTAAAAAGGTATATACCTCCTCCACTTCAGCCTTTAGGGCTATAAATTACCAAACACGTGATAAAATACGTCTTAGACCTTGTTTCCTAGGCCTCCAACTTGCTAGCCTTTACCCCTGACTGTCCCACAAAGAATGACTGCATCTAAACTGTCTTTAGCTACTCAGGTAGCCAGACACTCGTTTAAGTGCAGTTATGATGTAGCAGAATCATCAGCCAGATCTGCTGCATCCTCATGTCTTGCATAGATATTCCTGGCTACGTCTCCAACCTTTACCAGAGGACTTCAGGTCTAAGATAATGGATGCTCCTCTAGACCACAACCTCTTATTAGGTAAGAGTTCAGCAGAACTTTTCAAAAAACTTGCAAGAGAAAAGTAAAGAGCTTCGACATCAAGCACTTGCTGGTGTCCCCTTCCCCAGATACTACAGGAACTACCCTGCTAAGACTGCTTTTGTAAGAAGACATCACTGTACAGCTTGCTCTTACTCTAGACCTTGTAAAGGGGCCAGGAGATTGCCTTACTCCAGACCTTCTAATTCCCAGGGACCTGCCAAACAGCCTTTTCCCTGACAAAGGAGGTTCCACTTAGCATCATTGCCTGGATCAGCTCCCTCTGTCCACCCACCTTACCAAACATCTCCCTTTCTGGAAAACAATTACCTTAGATTCTTGGGTGCTTTCCATCATCCAAAAAGGATATTTCCTATCTTGGAAGGGAAAGCCAAAAAGAAGTCCCTTCCCTCCAAGATACCAGCTACATTTATTCCCTCTCGTATTGAAAGAACTCCTGACTCTAGCAACTGTAGAGCCAGTCCTCTAAGGAGACAGGTAGGTAAAGGCTTCTATTCCCGCCTTTTCCTAGTCCCCAGAAAGGATGGCCCTTGGAGGCCAATCCTGGACTTGACTTAATTAAAACCTGTTCCTAAAAGTTCCATCTTTCATGATGCTCTCCCTACAAACTTTACTACCCCCGATTCCACCCAAAGCCTTCATGGTCACCTTGGATCTAAAGGATGCCTACCTGCACATCCCAATCAGACACTCACAGGAGATGTCCTTCAAGGATGCATCTGCAGTCCTTACAAATGGGTTGTCCTGTCGTCAGGCAGCCCTTCGGTCGGCCGGATTCCAAAGTCTGGGTCTGGCTTCGGCTGGTGTCGCACTTCACCCAACGTCATAGCTGCAGTTCTTCGGGTATAAAGGCATCAGCCGACGCCATTTTCCTCAGTCTTTCTTGCCACGTGGCGCCCGAAGCAGAAGCTGTTCGCAAGTGCCGGTCGGTCAGATCCAGAGATTACTACTACCGAATACTACTTCGAAGACTTCTAAAAAGCTAAGTACCCCGTTGGGGACTCTTTCTTGCCTCAGCAGATGTCAGAAAAAGTGAATAACTGTAACTTGTGGGAAACAAATACCTCATAAAGATTTCCACTCTTACTGCTTACCTTGTTTAGGCCCAGACCATGACGTAGCAGCTTGTCTAGCCTGTGCTTCTTTTAACCGACGGACGCTTAGACGTCGGTCGGAGTTTGCTGAGCAGTTTTTCGGCTCTGATTTTGCGTATATTATGCCGTCGGATCCTCCGACTACACAAATTGCCAAAAACCGCAAAGAAAAGGACCGACACTCGCGGTCCGCGGTTTCGGCCGAAACCGCAGTTAAGCAAACCGTGAGTGTCTCGGTTTCGGCCGAAACCGAGCAAGCGGTTCTTTCTTCAGCCGAAACCATGCCTTCTACCGAGGCCTCTTCTAACCTGGTAGAATCGGCTTGTGAAATCCAACCTGCTGTTGTGGTTTCTCAGGAATTTTCGGACACTATTCCCTTGGATGTATCAACCCCTGCACGTGGAGCTGCTAGGCCTCCTGCAGCCATGTCCATTAAGGCTTTTGCCAGGGCTAAAGCAGCTAAAGCTACTAAGACTGTGCCTGTTAAAACTCCCTCTCACAGGCCCAGCTCCAGTTCCCAAATGCTTTCTCTGGCAGAGGATCTCATCTCTTTAATAAGGGGATCCCAACCTCATCCAGACAGGGCCTCTCATCCACCTCCAGAGAAGAGACCTAGAGCAGAGCCCCCTGAGCCAGTGTCCACGGATGATTCCTCTGATGATTCAGACAATACAGACCCTCCAGAGGCTCCTTATTCTCCTTACGAAGACTCTGATGCTGAAGAGTCGATTCCTTCTGCCTCTCCACCTGAGGAATTTTCCTTTGGGGAAACCTTACATGCCATGAGGGAACAATTTCAGTGGCAGGGCCAAGATTTCTCAGACTCCAGGAAAAGGCTTAGGACCTTTTTGCATTTACCACAACATAGGCCTTTAGCTATACCTCCAGTTCTTTCTGTTGTGGATGATGCATTTAATGATGCTTGTACTGCTCCTGATTCTTTACCTCCAGCCCCTGCTAAGCCCGATAGGTTCTACAGGGTCCCGGACACACATCACCACTTATACAAGGCCCCTTTTGCAGATCCCGAGACACAGGGGCCTAAGGCAGTAGCATCTACCTCTGTTAAAAATCCCCTCCCCTCTGAAAGGGAATCCAGGTCCTTAGATGGGGTAAAAAAGTATACACCTCTGCTACTTTGTCAGCTAGGGCCTTGAACTGTCAGTTTCATATGATTCAATATCAGGAGTTTATGCTTGCTCAGTTAACTAAGAAGCTGTCCTCTGATGAATCTTTAGATAAGAAATATGTTTTGGAAATGGTGCATAACATTCAGCAAGTTAGTAACCATTCTTTAAAATGCGGCTATGATGCACTGGAGGCTTCCTTTAGATCATCCATGACTGGCACAGTTATCAGAAGGCATGCATGGTTGAAAGAACAGGTCTTGCCGGACCATGTCAAATCAAAACTATTAGATGCTCCCATGGACAAGGTCAATTTATTTGGTTCTCCTGCTCAGCAGGTACTGAAGAAAATGGAAGAGAAGGCAAAATCTGTACAAACAGTGAAAGATTTCCTACAGGTCCAACCTCCAAGGTTTAGCAGGAACTGGCCCTCCAAAAATTGGTCCTTTCCGGACTCCTCTAAAGCTCAGAGAGGCAGGAATAGGCATTCAAGAGGCAAAAATCAATCCAGGGGTGCCTACAGGGGACGCCAGTGGCAGGGCAACAACCAGTAAGGCACAGACACAGCCACTACCACTGCAACAGGACAATCACAGTGACTTGGCTCTGACACCGCCTACCAGGGAACAGCTAGCAGCACCCTTAGGCGGAAAGCTAGCCTTATTTACAAATAACTGGCATTACATCACAAGGGACAAGTGGATTTTGCAAACTATAGATCAAGGTTACAGGTTTCATTTCCATACTCTACCAGGAAAAAGAGGAATGCCAAACCTACCACCAAATCAAAAGATAGAAGCTCTAAAACAAATAGCTCAATTAGTAAGAATGAGAGCTGTGGAAAAAGTACCATCTATGGAACAAGGAAAAGGATTTTACTCCAGACTCTTCCTGGTACCAAGAAAAGAGAAAAAATGGAGGCCTATTCTCGACCTGTCCGCTTTAAACACATTCCTCATTGTTCCAAAATTCAAAATGCTGACCCTACAGCAGCTTCTTCCCATGCTGGGCAAGGAGTCTTGGCTGGTAACTCTAGATCTCAAGGAGGCATACCTGCACGTCCCCATACGACCAAATTGCAGAAGATACCTCAGATTTCTTGCAGGATCAGAGCATTATCAATTCTCAGCATTGCCCTTTGGCTTATCTACTGCGCCCAGAGTGTTCACGAAATGCCTGGCATCAGTTATCGCTCATTGCAGACTTCAGGGAATCCAAATTTATCCCTACCTGGACGACTGCCTGATACAAGCGGACAACAAAAACAAACTAACAGAAGACTTACAGAGAGTCATTTACTTGCTGCAAGCCCTGGGATATACAGTCAATATAAAAAAGTCAAGGCTGATACCATCCCAAAGAATAACCTTTTTAGGTGCGAGCTGGACACATCAAAGCAGATGGCATTCCTAACTGTAAAAAAACAAGAGCAACTTCCTCTCTACTTCTTGGCATTAACAAAACAGAACCATCTAACAGCAAGAAAAGTTTTGCAAGCCCTGGGCTTCATGGCATCCTGCATAATCCTGGTCCCTCATGCAAGACTACATATGAGAAAGCTACAGTGGTACCTGAAGAATTTATGGTCTCAACACAGGCACAGCCTAGAAACCAAAATTCCACTAATGCCATGCCTGAAGCAAGAGTTCCTATGGTGGGCTCAGACCTGTCAATCAAACACAGGTTTGCCCTTCTACAACATTCAACCAAGCCAAACCATCACAACGGACGCCTCAGACCTCGGTTGGGGGGCCCACATGCTGGACAAGTGCATACAAGGCCTATGGACTCAAGATCAGCTGCACCTACACATAAATCTAAAGGAAATGCTGGCAGTAAAATTGGCAATCCAGACATTCAGACCATTCCTCCAAGAAGGACAGTTGATGATAAGGACAGACAACACCACAATTATGTGGTACATCAACAAACAGGGAGGCACACATTCATACTCTCTATGCCAGATGGCACTGGACCTATGGAATGTGGCTCTGAGCTACAACATTCAGTTACAAGCAATTTTTGTACCGGGAAAAGAAAACATTCTAGCAGACATATTAAGCAGAACTACTATGCATGTCCACGAATGGATGCTACACCCGGACATCTTCAAAGCCATCACAAGAAAATGGGGACTACCACAAATAGACTTATTTGCATCCCCACTCAATCACCAGCTCAAGAAATTCTGCACAAGGACGTACCACCCACTTGCTTGGAAGGTGGACTCCCTATCTTTCAGTTGGAAAAACCTGACGGCATATGCTTTCCCACCACTTCCTTTGATGCACAAGGTGCTATTGAAGATCAAAGAGGAGCGTCCAAGGATCATTCTGATAGCTCCAGACTGGCCAAGACAACATTGGTACCCATTACTGAGGAGCATGTCTCGGGAACAAATGTGGACACTACCCTGATTCCATTGCTGTTAACACAGAACAGCTACAACATCCTGCATCCAAACCTGAAAACTCTGCAGCTGACTGCCTGGAACATTACATAACAGCAGCTAACCCAAATTTATCCCAAAGGGTTAAAGACATAATCCTTGAGGCTCGCAGACCTTCAACAAGAAAGAATTATGCAGCAAAATGGAAAAGATATCTCATTTGGAGTACTGCAAAGGGAAAAGATGTGTCACTGGTAAACATAGCCAACATCCTGGAGTACTTGGCAGAGCTCTTCCATACAGGCCTGTCCTATTCCTCCATCAAGATACATGCATCAGCTATCTCGGCAGAATACAGCTTGGATCCCCCTGTCTTCTCACATCCTCTGCTCAGGCAGTTTCTGAGAGGAATTAAAAATGTAAAGCCTCCTAGGAAACCACCATTTCCAGCATGGGACTTGAACTTTGTGCTAGAAAAATTGACACTCCCTCCTTTCGAACCAGCAGCAACAGCAGAATTATAATACTTATCCTGGAAGACTGCTTTCCTGCTGGCAATCACCTCAGCAAGAAGGGTTTCTGAACTACAGGCATTAATGGCAGTGCAACCCTTCCTGATCTTCCATCAAGACAGAGTGTCCATGAGAACAAATCCTACATTTATGCCTAAGGTGGTATCCAGAGTGTCTTTAAACCAGGCTATCCACCTACCTACATTCTTCCCCAACCCACAGAACAGGGGAGAAAGACTGTTGCATACCTTGGATGTGCATAGACAATTATGTGCATAGACAATTACGCTACTACCTGGACAGGACCAAGTGCAATAGAAAAACTGACCAGCTTCTGGTAGCATATGCAACAGGAAGGGAAGGAAAAGCAATTTCAAAACAGACAATCTCAAAGTGGATAGGAAATTGCATTAGATTCTGTTACTCCTTCCATGGAAAGAAAACTCCAGAGAACATCAGGCCTCACTCCACAAGGGCTACAGCCACCACTACAGCTTTCTTACGAGGGGTGGCTACCAAGGACATTATAGAGGCTGCTACTTGGACCTCCGTGCATACATTTGCCAAGCATTATAATTTACCCTTATACTCTAGATCCCGAGCAGGTTTTGCCACTGCTGTTTTGCAAGGGATCCTAACTACACCATAAATTCTCTTCTTTCCTCCTCCCCTAGTTTGGCTATGGTATTCTACCCATTTGTAAGGACTGCAGATGCATCCTTGAAGGACATAGTACAGTTTTGTACCTACCATAAATGTAGATGTCCGATAGGAATGCATCTGCAATCAGGATTACTCACCCACCTTCCCCTCTGTGGTACTCCTAGGGTATTTGCCATCTTTCAGCTAGCTTGGGGGGGATCTATTATGGTGTATTTGTTTGTATATATGTACATACATGTTTATTTTATGTGTTTGCTCTCTTCTATTTGGAAACATTGGCATTTATCCAAATTTAGCCATCCAAGAGGGCACCTGGCATCTGGGGCAAGAAACACTGAGGAAAATGGCGTCGGCTGATGCCTTTATACCCGAAGAACTGCAGCTATGACGGGTGAAGTGCGACACCAGCCGAAGCCAGACCCAGACTTTGGAATCCGGCCGACCGAAGGGCTGCCTGACGACAGGACAACCCATTTGTAAGGACTGCAGATGCATTCCTATCGGACATCTACATTTATGGTAGGTACAAAACTGTACTTTTTCTGCACTTCACTAGACATTCTTCACACTTTCAGTTTACAGCCTTGCCCTTTGGCTTGTCTACTGCTCCTAGGGTTTTTACAAAGTGCCTTGCCCCAGCCATTGCCTATTGCAGAACCAAGGGACAAATCTACCCTTACCTAGATGACATTCTCATTCTGGCAGAGTCAGAATCCACCCTGCAAAACCATCGTAAATTCACAGCGACTGTCATCCACAACTTGGGCTTCACTATCAACTTACAGAAGTCCTCACTTCTTCCTCAGCAGGACAGAGTTTTCCTAGGCTGCAGGATAAGAACGAACTTGATGAGATCCTTTCTCCCACTGGACAAAGTGCACTCTCTCCAGCCATTTTCAGGGCCTAATTATGAAATCCCATCTCTCAGCAAAACAATTTCTGCAAGTCCTAGGTCTTATGGCAGCAACCATTCCCATGATGTTCATCGTGTTTCACTGTTGCAGTCATTACATTTGGGTTATGCTGCTGGCAGGTTGCCCTCAGTCGGTCTGAATTCCAAAGTCTTGGGTCCTGCGTCGGTTGCTGTCACCTCTTCCCTGACTTCAGGTAGTCAGGGGTATAAAAGAAGAAGCTGACGCCATTTTATTTGGTTTTTCTTGCCGCGCAATGCCCGAAGCAGAAGCAGTTCACAAGTGCCGGTCGGCCAACTCCTGAGATTTTCATGTTCGAGTTTCAGATCTGAAGTCTTCATTAAGTACCCCGGTGGGGTAACTTTTTTTTCTTGCTCCAGACCAATGTCAGAAAAAGTTAATTGTATTTCTTGTGGGAAGCAACTACCTCATAAGGACTTTCATTCTTATTGTATTCCTTGCCTAGGCCCTGACCACGACTTTGCTGGTTGTCTGTTTTGTGCTAGATTTAACCAACTCACTATTAAGCGTCGGTACGATTTTGCATTAAGCTATTTTGGCCGAAGATTCAATTATACAATGCCATCAGATAGCCATCCGACTACCGGAGTTCACAAAAAATGAAAAGGAGGAGAGGCAACCGAGGTCCAAAACCGACAAAGCTTCTAAGCAAGTCGCCAGTTCGCCGGTCCTCAGTGAGGCGCTTTCACAGCCCCTGACACCCGCTACTTTAGAGTCGCAGGCCACTACCAACTCCCACGTGGAGTCGGCCAAGGCCGCAGGGAACTCTAGGTATTGGAGCCTCTGAGATAATTCCCTCAGATGGGTCCAGAGTCGCTGAGCAGGCATCAGCTTCTGAGGGTGTATTCAGACCCAAACAATTCTATATTAAACCGACATCAAAGACAAAGGCTAAAACACTTTTAAAGGCAAAGAAACAAGTTCACCAGCCGCAAGGACAGGCCTCCATGCCCAAAAAACAGATGCTCAAAATGGCCGAAGACTTAATTACCTTGATCAGGGGTTCCCATCTCCCTCCTGATAAGAGGCCTAGGCGTTCCCATCCCCCTCCTGATAAGAGGCCTAGGCAAGGGGCAGACTAGGAATCTTCAGATCAGGTTTCCATTTCTTCTGATTCCTCTTCTGATCAGGAATATCCTCTTTCCCCCATGAGGAATTCTGATGCTGAAGAGTCAATTCCTTCAGCTTCTCCTGAGAACTACTCATTTGGGGAAACCTTGCATACCATGAGGGAGCACTTCCACTGGGAGTGCCAAGATTTTTCAGAATCTTAAGAAAAGGCTCAGAGACTTACTTTTACTACCTCAACACAGCTCCACCCGTGTTAGACATTGTAGATGATGTGTTCTCGGAGTCTAGTCTGACCCCTGACTCTCTACCTCCAGCTCCTGTTAAGCCAGATGGATACTACAGGGTCCCTGACTCTCATAAATTCCTTTTCAAAAACCTTACTGCTGACCCAGAAACTGTTTCACAGGGTCCGAAATGGGTCAAGGCTTCTACTGCCAAAAACCCTACCCCTTCTGACAGGGATTGTAGGGCTCTGGATAGGTGGGGAAAAAAGATTTACACATCTGCTACTTTGGCTATAAGGGCCTTAAATTGCCAGTTTCATATGCTCAAATATCAGCAGTATATCATGACACTGCTTAAACAGAAAATGATGGTTAATTCTGAATGTGCAGAAAACAAAGAAATGCAGGATTTATTGCATGCAGCTGAACAAGTTGGAAAGCATACTTTGCAATGTGTGTTCGATTCTCTGGAGGCCTCCTGCAGGGCCGCTGTTACGGGTTCTGTCATTAGGAGGCATGCTTGGTTAAAGGAACAAAATCTGCCTGACCATGTTAAAGCAAAATTATTAGATGCTCCTTTACAGCATGATACCGTGTTTGGTGTTAAGGCAGAAGAGGTGTTAAAAGAAAATGGAGGACAAAGCTAAATCTATGCAAACGGTCAAGGATTTCTTACAGGTACAGCCACCTAGATTTAGCAGACATAGGCCTACAAAGAATTGGTCCTTTCCAGTCTCAGACAGACCTCAAAGGGGCAGATCCAAACGCCTTAGAGGCAGATCACAGCCGCAAGGTTCCTACAGGTCTAAGCAGTGGAGTTGCCTCTACCTTCAAAGGTGGAGAAGACAAATCACAACCATACAGGAAACAGTCCCAATGATTTCCCCCTGCCTGCACCAAGCACTTATATTCTGGCAACACCCTTAGGGGGAAAACTAGCACTTTTTTCTCAAAATTGGCACATTATAACCCAAGGCAAATGGGTTCTAGACAGTGTCACAAGGCTACAAGTTTCATTTCCATACCCTGCCAAGAGCAAACGGTTGGCCAGACCTGCCAAAAAATCAACTGGGCAGAGGCTCAGAAACAAGTCACTGCCCTCATGGACATGAGGGCAATTCAACAAGTGCCACAGCAAGAGCAGGGACAAGGATATTACTCGACTGTTCTTGGTACCCAGAAAGGACAAAGTATGGAGACCAATACTGGACCTATCTATTCTAAACACTTTACTGGATATACCAAAATTCAAGATGTTGACCTTACAGCAGCTTCTGCCCATGCTGGGCAGCAAGGCTTGGCTCGTGACTTTAGACCTAAAAGAGGCATACCTGCATGTCCCAATCAGACAATCATGCAGAAGATACCTCAGATTCAAGGCTGGCTCAAAGCATTACCAATTCTCTGTACAGCCCTTTGACTTATCTACTGTGCCCAGGGTCTTCACAAAGTGCTTGGCACCAGTAATTGCTTACTGCAGACAGAGGAATACAAATATATCCTTATTTGGACGACTGCCTCATACAAGCAGAGAACAAGGACATTCTACTACAGCTTTTGACTGTTGTGATAAGACTTTTAACATGCCTAGGGTACATGGTCAACAAAAAGAAATCAAACCTAGTACCCTCTCAAGAGATAATATTGCTGGGTGCAAGCTTAAATGCAATTGCCTAGATGGCTTATCTCACTCCAGACAAAGGCAACTGACTACCTATTTCAAGGAAATGGCAACAAAGGTCCTGTTATCTGCAAGAAAAATTCTGCAGGCTTTGGGCTTCATGGCATCCTGCATCTTACTAATTCCATATGCAAGATTGCATATGAGGAAGATTCAATGGTACCTAAAAAGTGTCTGGACATAACATTGCCACAGTCTGGAAACAATGATTATTCTAATACCCTGCCTGCAACAGGAATTACGATGGTGGGCAAAAGCTTGTCACCAAACCAAGGGACAGCCATTCACACTACCCCCATCCATGCAGAGCCTAACGTCGGATGCATCAGATTATGCCTGGGGGCACACATGGCAGGAAGAGGCATTCAGGGCACCTGGTCCATAAACCAAAAGCATCTACATGTCAGTCAAAAAGAGATGCTAGCTGATCAAAATGCCCTGACAGCCTTCAAGGACCTACTTTATCCGGGACAACTACTGATAGACAGACAACACCAAGGTCATGTGGTACATAAGCGGGGGGGACTAATTCTTACCCCCTATGCAGACTAGCCATGGCTTTATGGGACACAGCATTGACTTACCAAGTTCTTCTGCAGGCACAATTCCTGCCAGGAAAGGACAATAATCTGGCAGATGAACTAAGCAGAAACCTCATGGATCCCCACGAGTGGCGCCTGGATCCACAAGTCTTCAGCATGATGACAGTGGAATGGTGACACCCGGACATAGATCGGTTTGCCTCCCCTCAAAACAACCAACTTAGAAAATTCTGCACAAGGACTTATCACAGACAAGCTTGGAAAGTGGACGCCTTATCTTTCAACTGGACAAACCTATCAGTATATGCTTTTCCTCCACTGCCTCTCCTCCCCAAAGTACTCCTAAAGGTCAGGCAGGAGAGGCCAAAAATGATTCTGATTGCCCCAGACTGGCCGTGCCTGTACTGGTATCTGATCCTAAGGAACTTGTCCCAATGTCCAGCCTGGACCTTGCCTCAAATACCTCATCTACTGTCCCAACAAAACAATCAGATTCTGCACAGCCAACTCAGGACTCTAAACCTGGCAGCATGGCGGATAATGTAGCCATACAAACCACACCTCTCAGTAAAGCTGTGATGGATGTCATTTTAGTAGCTGGAAGGCCTAGTACTAGAAAATCCTATGCTGGGAAATGGAAGAGATTTTGCGCTTGGAACCAAGCTCAAGGAACAGATACAGCTGTCCCAAATATTCCTTAGATTTTGCAATATTTAACTGAGATGCTGGACAAAGGCCTGTCTTTTTCATCAATTAAAATTCATGCCTCTGCAATATCGACTCATTACAATACAGAGCCACCACTCTTTTCTCATCCATTATTAAGGCAGTATCTCAGAGGAGCCAAAAACTTAGGGCCTCCAAGGAGAACAACACTTGCATGGGACCTCAATTATGTCTTGGAAAAACTCACCTTACCTCCTTTTGAGCCAGCCGCTACTGCGGACATAAAGTTCTTATCTTGGAAAACTGCTCTGATCCTAGCAATTACTTCTGCAAGATGAGTTTCAGAGCTTTAGGCTGTCATGGCTGTGGAACCCTTTATCATTTTCTGTCCAGACAGGGTCTCTCTGAGAACAAACCCTACATTTATGCCGAAGGTGGTATCCAGTGTAGCCCTTAACCAAACAATTCATTTGCCAACTTTTTATCCAAATCCACAGAGCAAGGGGGAGAAATTCTGCATTCTTTGGACGTACACAGACAACTTAGATTCTACTTGGACAAAACTAAAGTTTTCAGAAAGACACAGCAATTGCTAGTGGCATATGCCACAGCATCACAAGGAAAGGCCATCTCCAAGCAGACTGTTTCAAAGTGGATAGGTCACTGCATTCGTTTCTGCTACTCACAACATGGCAAAACAGTGCTAAGGGCATTAGGCTACATTCAACCAGAACTGCAGCCTTTCTCAGGGAGTACCTACCAGACATTTTGGAGGCTGCTACTTGGAGTTCAGTGCATACCTTTACAAAACATTACAGTCTGCCTCTTTACTCTAAATCCAGGGCAGGCTTTGCCACTGCAGTTCTGCAGGGCCTCATAGCCACTCCTTATGTTGCCATAGCTTTGGGACTCAACCCAAATGTAATGACTGCAACAGTGAAACACGAAGAACATAGTACAGTTGTGTACACTTAACATAAATGTAGATGTTCGAGTGTATTCACTCTTGCAGTCCAGGTTACCCACCCGCCATCCCCCTTATTTTTTCTGGAACTTATCTTTACTTCACTAATCTATACAACCTAGATGGTGTATTTGCTTATAGAGGAAGGTAAAAATTATTTTGGTGCATGTATATTTTATTTACCTAATTTTACCCTTTTGGGGGCACCTGACATATGGGGCAAGAAAAACTAAATAAAATGGCGTCTGCTGCATCTTTTATACCCATGACGACCTGACGTCAGGGAAGAGGTGACCGCAACCGACGCAGGGCCCAAGACTTTGGAATTCAGGCCGACTGAGGGCATCCTGCCAGCAGGATAACCCAAATGTAATGACTGCAACAGTGAATACACTCAAACATCTACATCTATGGTAAGTATACACAACTGTGCTTTTCCATTATCTAGGATGCACATGAGAAAATTCCAGTGGTAACCACACGAAAGCAGCAGCTTGTCAGGCAAAACATTAAAGCATAGAGCAGTGCGAAATAAAAAGGAAACACCGGGCAGCTTGATGCACGTCACCACACTTTAATTCACAGTGCACAGCATAGACTTAGCAGAACATTCTCCCTTCAGCACAAATGGACGTTGCACACTGAGACCACCTTAGACATCATCCATCAGCAGGGCACACTTCAACTGGATCGGTTTGCCTCACCCCAGAGCAGACAATTAAAAATAATTTGCTGCAGGGATCACACTCCCACTAGCATAGAGTGAATACCTTCAGCTTTCCATGGAAGGGAATGTTCCTTTATGCCTTCCCCCTAATAAACCAGGTCCTGCTGAAGATCAGCAAGGACCAACCAGAAATCTTGCTGGTGACTTCCTATTGGCCAAGGCAACACTGGTTCCCCCTTCCAATTCCTAGCCAAGGGCAATCACCACAAGTTACCCCACAAGGTGGACCTACCTAACGAAAGGGATCTCTCATTCACCCTCAGCTGTCTTTACTGCACCTGGCACTTTGGGTGATCAACTTCTGATCCCTTTCAGATAACTATACTCAAGATGTGCTCTCAGTCCTGAGGGAGGCCAATAAACTGTCTACCTGAAAAAAACTGTCCAAATGGCATAGATTCACAAATTGGTGTGTACTTAAGGACAGGAACCCTTTTCAAGCAGACCCCTCTTTTGGTTCTTAGTTATGTATGTGAGCTCATTAAGGAAGGACTTAGCATATTCATCTCTCAAAGTCCACCTTTGTGCCATTTCAGCCTGCTTACCTTTATAGTCATCACTACTCTCCAAACTGAATGTTAAACTTTTCCTGAGAGGGGTCTTGCATATCAGACCACCAGGAAAACCCATCCCTCCTCCATGGAACCTCAACTTTTTACTTGAAAAACTAACCCTACCTGCTTTTGAGCCAGCAAGCTCAGCATCCCTGCAAATGTGCACTTGGAAAAACATTTTTAGTGACCATCACCTCCGCAAGAAGATTGACTGAAATGCAGACCCTCATGGCCTGTCCCCCTTACACCACCTTCCACAAGGGCAGGGTGACGTTATGCACTAACCCTTCCTTCATGCCCAAAGTGATGAATGAACTCTCTCTTAACCAGTCCATTCATCTACCGACATTCTTTCAGTCTCCATCTAATAGTGCAGAGAGGGTCCATCATTCTCTGGATGTGCACAGACAACTAAGATTCTACTTAGACAAAACTAAATTTTTCAGAAAGTTGGATCAACTCATCAACTTCCACCCCAGGGCTCTGGGTAAGGCAGTCTGCAAACAAACCATTTCTTCCTGGATTAGGAAATCCATTCTTTTCTGCTACTCTCAGAGCTCATTCCACTAGAGGAATGGCTACCTCTAAAGCCTTTCTCAAAGGGCTGGACACAGCCTCCATCTTGGAAGCTGCTACCTGGTGTAGAAGTTCACACTTTCACTAAGCACTACAAGCTGGGCCACATCTCCAGGTCCAGAGCAGGATTTGTCAGGGTAATCCAGAGATTTTTAGAATCCTCTACCTCTGCCACCACCCATCACTCTTTTTAAAGCTGTGGTACTCTTCCACAGTATGAATACTGCAACATAGGAATAGGAGGACATAGAATAGTTGTGTAAAATCTTAACCATAACCATAGATGTCCTCCTGTTCCATGTTGCTGTATTCCTTCCCTTTCTCCATACCCTTTCCATCCCTTTATGGATGCTTGGTCTTCACCTATGTATCCTCTCCCTACAGGCTATTCTGTCCAACCCTTCAGGGACTTCTTGTGCTTATACACACTTGTCTGGGCTTCAAGTTCTGAGATCTGTGCATGCAGACACCATGTTTATAGTCCCTGGTTTATGGCCCTACGTGTGGTGTCTCACGCACCTACAGCAGTCAGGCTTAAGCTTTTGTATAGGAGCCGACATCCGATCGCCTGAGGGCTGGAAATCCCACAGTATGAATACTGCAACATGGAAGTGGAAGACATCTATGGTTATGGTAAAATTTTGCACAACTATTATTTTCTAAGTTATTTGTTTAAATTATAATACTGTTAAAAATTTAGTGTTTTAAGTTAACACCTGAAGCTTATAGAAAAAAGTTTCATGGGCATAGATGCAAGGCAGATGAAAGTGTGTGATTATATTGCTGAGTTGAGCACTTATTTTAACAGGTTAATGAGCGGGTGTCAGGTCACCACTTTTGAAGGGCTAGCAGACCTTTTGGCAAGGGCAGAAGCCCTTCGCACTTTTCATGAGGACATGAGAATCTGGTTGGCAGATAGAAAAATGTAACACTGCAGATGACTTAGGGGGTGGCCTGTACCTACCCAGCAGGGCATCAGTGCACAGGAAAGGGATACTTAGTGCTGCACATGTGTATAAGGGAACCCATGGTGTGCAGCCTAAACCACCCCAACAGTGTCTGCCAGTAAAAGTAAGCCACTAGTCCAGGTACACAGCCAGGATCAGGGGTTAAATGTAACCAGTGGGGCCATGTAGCATGTAAATGTCTGTGGAGGCAAGGTGAGGAACAAAAGATGGGGGAGTCAGCAAGTGGTATTAACAGAATGCCAGTGTTAAGTTGTCTGGAGACAGCAAGGGTACCAAACTATCACAACAGGTTATATCCTATCGTAGTAGACAGGAAACAGGTCACTGCTAAGCGAGAGAGAGCCTCTGATGTAAACATTGTGAAGCCTACAATGGTTAGAGGAGCAATTCCAGTCAGAGCCTTAGGAGGGACCCCATTCCAAATACCTTTAGCTAAGGTTTATCTTGACTGGGAGGGTGGAAAAGGAAGCAAGCAACTAGGTGTGTTTGATGATATCCCTGCAGATGTCCTGATAAGGAATGATTTTGATAATGCAGTACCTTGTGTGCATGCAGTTACTTGCAGTCAGGCTTGAAGAGGGGCATGTTGGTCTGGTAGCCTGGATGAGGGACCCAGACAGACCCCACACTGGAAACCAGGACTGGTGAGTTGGCTACTTCGGGAGGGAGCTTCCCTGTAGCAGTGAGACTGAAAGTGGGCCACAGCTGCTGGTGGGTACTGATGTTCTCTTGGACAGAGTAATTGCAAGGACAAATGTGAGTAGTTACCCAGGCTTGACAGTCAGGCACCACTGTCAGAAGAGACCAGACTTCCTGTGGAGGGGGAGCTGGGAAGGGTTACAAAGAGAGTTGAGACAGGCTCAGCTATCAGACCCTACATTACAAGGCTTGAGGGAGGTAGCTAGGGAGGTGCCTGATTCTCATGGAAAAGAGGAATCTGTACTGGAACAAAGGGTTACTGTGTAGTATGTGGACTCCTGAGGGAGGGCTGGAAGGTTAGGTAAATACAGCAGTTGTTAGTACCCAGAGCCTACCATTTGGTACCTGTAGCCATAGCCCATGACATTCCCTTTGCAGGGTCATATGGGCATAAAGCATACCAAGAGACACATTATGCAGAACTTTTATTGGGCTGGGATTTCCAAGGATGTAACTGGGTACTACAGGACCTGTGAGCAGTGCCAAAAAGTAGGCAAGGCAGGAGACAAGGTCAGAGTTCCTTTGGTGCCTTTGTGATTGAGGAGCCATTTCAGAGAATAGCTGTGGATATTGTGGGGCCTCTGAGTACCCCAAGTTCCACAGAGTAGTAGTATATCCTACTGGTAGTTCCTTATGCAACCAGATACCCTGAAGCTGTGGCAGTGTCCTCCAGTGAGGCAGAAAAGGTGGCAAATGCTTTGTTAGAGATTTTCAATAGGGTTCCCAAATGAAATACTGACAGAGGTGCCAATTTCGTGTCAGACCTGCTGGCTTGTCTGTAGGGAGTGCTGTGGGGTGAAGCACCTAAAGACCACCCCCAGACTAATGGTCTTGTGGAGGGATTAAACTCTACACTAAAGACCATGCTACAGGTATTTGCAAACCAGTTTGAGGGAGTGGGACAAATATTTGCACCATCTGGTTGCTTACAGAGAGGTGCCCTAGAAATCCTTGTGTTTTACACCCTTTGAGTTGTGCTTTGTGGGCATAGGGTGAGGGGGACCTCTAGATTTGATTCGTGATGAGTGGGAGGGTGAATGCGAGTCCCACAAGGAGTCTGTTGTGGCATATGTTGTAAACCTCAGGACAAGGCTCTGGGAACTCGTGGGCTTGACCCAGGAAAACCTGGTAGAAACCCAACAGCAGAAAAGGGTCTGGTTTGAAAGGAATGCTCAAGCTAGAGAGTATGCTGTGGGGCAGCAGGTTATGGTTCTCATTCCTGTCAGATACAAGCTTCAGGCAGCTTAGGAGGGACCCTTCAAAGTGGTAAGGAAGGTCAGTGCTATTAACTACATGGTAGAACTGCTAGGCAGGAGGTAGGGGCACGTATTGTACCATATTAAAACTATGAAAACCTTACCATTATAGGGAGGCCATTGTGCTAAGTTTTTGCAGTAGAAGGCAGGAGGAGTCTGAGGGTTATCTATGGCTACAGGGAGCTACAGGGTTGGAGGCATATGATACGACAGTGCAGCACTGCACTGGGATCAGCAGTTCCAAGGCAGCTTTCTTCTCAAGACAGGGAATGGGGTAATTTATTTCCTGAAAGGTTTATTCCTCTCTAGCAACGTTTCTCAGGGGTCACTTGAAAAACTAGCTTGAGTGTTCGGGGGGGGGGGGGGGGCTGTAACAGAAGGAGATGCTGCCAGCCCAGCTAGCTGCAATTTTGTAAATTGTCATTTGTGAATATTGAAATGATTTGTATAAGGTGCTTGTATGTCGTGTATTTCAAACTGCTTATTACAGATGTGTGCGTTGAAAAGGGCATTTGCAAAATACTTGTTTAAAATGGAACCACAGTGTGTCATACTGGAAAAAGAACAGATCTGTATATGTGCTTTTGTAACTGTTAATATATTAGCAGTTGAAACTGGAATACATGAGGCTAACTTAAAAAAATAACTGAAATTAAACTACTTTATGGCTAGGCAGTTTTCAATACAGCAAAAGAGAGAATGTCTGTACAAGGAAACTTTCTGTATTCTCTGTAGGGTGAAGTAATTACTAGCTTTAAGCATGAAGAAATGCAGTTTTATGACTTCCAGCATCTGCCGGAGATCTTGAGAAGCCCTTGTCTATGTATTTTTACATGTAGATGCTCAATGCTACCTGCTGCCATCAGTGGTTGTTTTGGGCCTGGGAACTAAATCATATGACAAGAGATGTCATTCTGCAAGTTTTCCCAGTAGTATTATTTGAGATATTCATTTGAGAAGTCTCTTGGTGAGAGTGCGCATTCTGTCTTGGACCGGACAACAACTAGAAGATCCTTTCACCACATCGGCCGTGCTCCGAGTAAGTTCTTAGGTTATACTAATTCTCTTAGATACAGTCAGGAGTATAGTAAAGCTTAGCTTTTTTCTTTGAGACTGTCCTGCAATGTTTTAAGTATTGCCTGTGGTTTTGAACTCTGTCACTGTGGTTATATATTTAGAATTGTCTTGTGCTTTTATTATTTCTTAAGTATATTTAAACTTTTCCATGTGAATGATCTGTGTAGAGATTTAAGGTTTGAGTAGTTGCATATTTGGTGACACTGTGTGGGCCAGTCCTAATAGCCTTGTTCTTGGTCCAGCTGCCATTTCTCTTAATGTTACACAGCAAGATTGGACACCCTTTGTCAAGAGCCTTAAAGTAGCTGATGTGAAGGGACTGGTGGCAGTAATTATCTTATAGTCTGTGTAGAAGGGGGCTTAGCTAGTAAACCTGTGCCAGCCTTTCCCAGGTGTGTGTGGAAATCCAAACCTCAGTGTGTGTGTCAGCTGCTTGGGCAAGGGACTTGAAGCACTGGTTGGAGAGAGGGTGCTGGGGGTCTTGGCTTGGTCACTCAGCTGAGATCTCAACTCTATAGCTGTGCCAGTGGGGGGGGGGGGGTCTTAGTGGGGATCTGGGGGAGGAGTGAGAAACCAACCCTAGATTGACACTGTTCTCTGTGTGCTTTTAAGGTAAGTTGCACTTGATGCAGAGAGCTGCATCTAGAAGTACTGTGTACACCTGTCATTTTCCCAGTGAACATTCCCCCACTGTTGCCAGTGGTGAGGATTGAGGCTCCTTGATAACTGGTCCAGTGGTGAGTTTGTTACAGTATGTATAAAGAAAAAACAGATTTACAAAGAGCCCTTTGTGGCACCATGGGTTCAGTCAGTGCTCCATGATGGATGAATCTAGTGGCATTTGGCATTCCACAGACCACTTGCTTGCCTTTCTGGCTTTCAGTGGTGTGTAGTTCATGAGCTGGGGGTCAGCTACATCCTCTTGGGCTGGTCCAGTGTCCGATCTAAGCGTGGATCTTCTGTGGGTCAGGAAGACTTTCTGGGAGATTGGGGTAGCTGGCAGCAGACAAAACATTATTCATCTTAAGACAGTGTTTGCTAAAAATATTTTCTTACCTTAGCCAGGCAGTTACAGGCTGTTAATTCTGGTGCTCAGAAATCCTTACTGGAGAATGTTAGCAGAGATGTACCTGCAGAAAACATGTCTGAGGGTGTTGATGCAGATAGTGCATCTCCTGCAGATTCCCACGCCCAAATCTCTTGATTCGAAGGAAACTTGTTGGTCCCGGACCCCCCTTAGAGGAATTTTCCTTTTCTCAGACAGTAGCAGGATGAATGAGGGTTTTTTCTGTGAACAGGTGGATGTACCCCCTTGAATTCAGACAATGTTATGGTAAGTCACAATTAAGTATGTCTCAATTCCACTCCCATACTTCTGGATGTTCATCGTGCATACAGCTGCAGTCCTCACAGATGGGTTCTCCTGCCGTCAGGCGGGTCCTCGGTCGGCCGAATTCCAAAGTCTAGGTCCGGCGTCTGTTGTCGTCGCTTCTTCCCTGACGGCAGTCCGACAGGGGTATAAAGGAACCAGCCGACGCCATTTTCTTCAGTCTTTCTTGCCGCGCGGTGCCTGAAGCAGAAGCAGTTCGCAAGTGCCGGTCGGCCAGCTCCTGAGATTACGAAAATTTGGAAACCGAAGTTTTCTTAAAAGCTAAGTACCCCGTTGGGGAACGCTTTCTTGCCTCAGACCGATGTCAGACAAAGTTAATAATTGTATTTCTTGTGGGAAGCAAATACCACATAAGGATTTCCATTCCCTCTGTATACCTTGTTTAGGCCCAGACCACGAGGTCTCGGCCTGCCGCTTTTGTGCTACATTCAACGAACGCACTATTAAGCGTCGGGCGGAGTTCGCCCAGCATTATTTTGGAAAACATTTAACTATACTATGTCGTCGGATACTCCGACTCCGGTTTTGTCTAAAAAAATGGAAAGACAAGGACCGACATGCGAGGTCCGCGGCCTCTACCAACACCATACCAAAGCCGGCTACACGTGGTCCGGTTCTCAGTGAGGCGCCTATGCAGCCCCTGCCTACCGACGACCTGCCTTTGATGGTGTCTCCTGTACCCGAGGTCGCAGGCTCCTCGGCCCACACCCCGACTACATATACCTAAGCCACTGTCGGCGCTGAAACTCAGAATGTGGACAGGTCCACCTCCACTCAAGGTGTCTTCAGACCTTCCTCTTCTTTCTCTATCAAGGCTTTCACTAAGTGTAAAGCAACCATGCACTCTAAGAGACCAGCTGCACACTGCCCATCTCCAGGACCCATGCCTAAGAAACAGATGCTTAAAATGGCTGAGGATTTAATTACTCTTATCAGAGGTTCTCAGCCCCCTCCAGGCAAAAGGCGTAGAGTGGAGGAAGATTCCCGCTCCTCTGATCAGGGCTCCATTATTTCAGAGCACTCTGATGATCAGGAACATTCTTACTCCCCTTTTGAAGACTCTGATGCGGAGGAGTCCATCCCTTCTGTATCCCCCCCTGAGGATTACTCATTTGGGGAAACTTTGCATACCTTAAGGGAACACTTCCACTGGGAAGGCCAGGATTATTCTGATTCCAAGAAAAGGCTCAGGGAATTTCTCTTGCTTCCTCAGCACAGGCCTTTGGCTATACCTCCTGTCTTGGACATCCTAGATGATGTTTACTCGGAGGCCTGCCTTAACCCGGACTCTCTACCTCCAGCTCCAGTTAAGCCTGACGGGTACTACAGGGTCCCTGACTCGCACCAATTTCTATACAAGAGCCATGCTGCTGACCCAGAAACCATCTCACAGGGCCCCAAGGGAGTTAAGGCCTCCATTGCTAAAAATCCATTGCCTTCCGAGAGAGATTCCAGATCCTTAGAAAGGTGGGGGGAAAAGGTATATACCTCGGCTACCTTATTTATGAGGGCCTTAAACTGTCAGTTTCATATGCTAAAATACCAACAGTTTTTGTTATCACAATTGAAAAGTAAAATGTCACAACCTGAACAACCAGACTTGAAGGAGTTGCAGGACTTGATGCATAGTGCAGAACAAGTGGGTAAGCATACCTTACAATGTTGTTTTGATGCTCTAGAGGCCTCATGCAGAGCTGCTGTTACAGGATCAGTCATACGTAGGCATGCCTGGCTTAAGGAACAAGCCTTACCTGATCATGTCAAAGCTAAATTACTAGACGCTCCTCTTCAAAAGGATGTACTATTTGGTGCTAATGCTGAGGAGGTATTAAGGAAAATGAAGGAAAAGGCTAAATCAATGCAAACTGTGAAAGAATTTCTACAGGTTCAACCCCCACGTTTTAGTAGAAATTGGCCTTCCAAAAACTGGTCCTTTCCTGCCACAGACAGACCCCAAAGAGGCAGATACAGGCGCCCGAGGGGCAGAGGACAATCCCAAGGATCGTACAGAGGCAGACAATGGCAAGCTCCTGCACAAAGAGGTGGTGAGGACAACTCGCAATCTATCAGAAAGCAAACCCAATGACTTTCCACTTTGCATGCCAACCAGATCTCAAATGGCAGCCCCCTTGGGAGGAAAGCTGGTGTTATTTTCAAAAAATTGGCATATTGTCACAGAGGACGAATGGATCCTGGACATTATAAACAGAGGCTACAAATTCCATTTTCACACCCTTCCAAAAATGAGAGGCATGCCAAACCTGCCACACAATCAAAGGGCGGAGGCACAAAGGCAAATTACAGATCTCATAAACATGAAAGCTATTCAAGAGGTACCTACGCACGAACAAGGTCAAGGGTTTTATTCCAGGCTATTTCTGGTGCCAAGGAAGGGAAAAGTTTGGAGACCTGTTCTGGATCTATCCATCCTAAACACATTTCTACTTGTACCAAAATTCAAGATGCTCACTCTACAGCAGCTTCTTCCCATGCTGGGCAAGGAGTCTTGGCTGGTAACATTGGACCTCAAGGAGGCATACCTGCATGTCCCAATCAGACAAAATTGCAGAAGATACCTTAGATTTCTTGCAGGTTCAATTCATTATCAATTCTCTGCATTGCCCTTTGGCTTATCTACTGCGCCCAAAGTATTCACGAAATGCCTGGCATCAGTAATTGCCTACTGCAGACTTCAAGGGATACAAATATATCCCTATTTGGACGACTGCCTGATCCAAGCGGACAGCAAACACATCCTTCTGAAACATCTGGCTTCTGTAATAATGTTATTGAACTCTCTGGGATACACAGTTAACAAAAAGAAATCAAGACTAATACCCTCTCGGAAGATAACTTTCCTGGGTGCCAACTTGGACACAAACACCCAGATGGCCTACCTCACGCCAGAGAAGCAGGGGCAACTAATCCAATACTTCAGAATACTAGCAAATTGCACCAGGCTTACTGCAAGGAAAATCCTGCAGGCTCTGGGATTCATGGCATCTTGCATCTTACTAATCCCATGTGCAAAGCTGCATATGAGGAAACTACAATGGTACCTGAAAAACATATGGTCTCAACACAGCCACAGTTTGGAAACAATAATACCACTAATTCCATGTCTGCAAAAGGAATTTCGGTGGTGGGCTCAAGCATGCCAAACAAACACAGGTCTTCCTTTCAGCAAGCCTCAAGCAAATCAAGTCATCACAACAGACGCCTCGGACTACGCCTGGGGGGCGCACATGACAGATCGGTGCATTCAGGGCAAATGGTCCCAAAAAGAAAAGCACCTTCACATCAATCAAAAAGAAATGCTAGCAGTAATAAATGCTATTATAGCTTTCAAGAACTTTCTACAACCAGGTCAACTTTTGATAAGAACGGACAACACCACAGTTGTGGTACATAAACAAGCAGGGAGGAACACATTCTTACCCACTATGCAGACTGGCCATGTCACTTTGGAACATGGCCATGGACTTACAAATGGAACTACAAGCACAGTACTTGCCAGGCAAGGAAAACATGCTGGCAGACAACCTAAGCAGGAATATGACAGATCCACACGAATGGAAGTTGCATCCAAAAGTTTTTACAGAAATAATCCAAGAATGGGGAAGGCCAGACATAGATCTATTTGCCTCCCACAAAAGTCACCAATTGACAAAATTCTGCTCAAGGATCTTCCATCCAAAGGCCTGGAGAGTGGACGCTCTCTCTCTCAGCTGGGCATCAATGACAGTTTACGCCTTCCCACCTCTTCCTCTGCTGCCCAAAGTGCTATTGAAGACCAGAGCAGACAGACCAAAGATGATCCTCATTGCTCCGGACTGGCCAAGACAACACTGGTACCCACTCCAGAGGAGCCTGACGCATTCCCCACCATGGACCCTGCCTCTAATGTCTCTTCTGACTCAACACAGCTTCAAAACTCTTCACAGTCAACTAAAAACACTCAATCTAGCCGCATGGAAGATTCATTAGCATCACAGCAGGCCCTACTCTCCAAGGAGGTGCAGGATGTCATTTTGGAGGCCAGAAGGCCATCAACTAGAAAAGCTTACTCCGCAAAATGGAAACGTTTTTGTACCTGGAATGAGAAAAAGGGCCAGGACCCTGGAAAACTGAATTTACCACAAATACTACAATATTTGACTGAACTGTTAAGCAGTGGACTTTCTTTCTCCTCCATCAAAATCCATGCCTCAGCCATTTCTGCAGAATACAACACTGATCCACCTTTATTCTCTCACCCTCTCTTAAGACAGTTCCTCAGAGGGGCTAAGAATTTGAGACCTCCAAGGAAACAACCAATACCTGCTTGGGATCTTAATTTCATTCTGGAAAAACTGACCCTGCCTCCTTTTGAGCCAGCTGCTTCATCAGATTTGCAATATTTATCCTGGAAAACAGCTTTCCTTCTGGCAATCACCTCAGCTCATAGAGTTTCAGAATTACAGGCTCTCATGGCTGTCCAGCCTTTTATCATCTTCCATCAGGACAGAGTTTCCTTACGAACCAACCCGTCCTTTATGCCTAAAGTGGTATCCAGGGTAGCTTTAAATCAGGCCATACACTTACCTACTTTTTATCCTAATCCTCAAAACAAAGGGGAGAGATTACTACATTCCTTGGACATCCACAGACAACTGCGTTATTATTTGGACAGAACAAAGCCTTTCAGAAAATCAGAACAGCTCTTTGTTGGCCTATGCAGTAGGAGCTCAAGGAAAGCCAATTTCCAAACACAATTTCAAAATGGATAGCCCACTGCATACGCTTTTGCTATTCCTTTCATGGCAAAAATGTACCTACAGGCATTAGAACTCATTCCACCAGGGCCACAGCCACCTCTACAGCCTTCCTCAGAGGAGTTCCTACCAAGGATATTTTGGAAGCAGCCACTTGGAGTTCTGTGCATACCTTCTCCAAGCGCTACAACTTACCATTATACTCCAAATCTAGAGCAGGCTTTGCCACTGCAGTCTTGCAGGGCATTTTGGCGGCTCCTAGTTACACCTAATGCCCTACCACCCCTTTCTTAACTTTGGGATTCTACCCATCTGTGAGGACTGCAGCTGTATGCACAATGAACGTAGTACAGTTTTGTACCTACCATAAATGTAGATGTTCAAGTGCTAATACAGCTGTAGTCCAGGTTTCCCTCCCTCCTTCCCCTCTAGGGGTATTCTTTTATGGTGTATTTGCTTGCAACTACTGTTTTTTGATTATATTGCATTGCATTATTACCTGATTTTATGTATTGCCTTCCTTCTGGGGGCACCTGACATCTGGGGCAAGAAAAACTGAAGAAAATGGTGTCTGCTGGTTCCTTTATACCCCTGTCGCACTGACGGGGAAGAAGCAATGACAACCGACGCCGGACCTAGACTTTGGAATTCGGCCGACCGAGGACCCGCCTGACAGCAGGAGAACCCATCTGTGAGGACTGCAGCTGTATTAGCACTCAAACATCTACATTTATGGTAGGTACAAAACTGTACTTTTTGCCACCCTTGGAGGAATTTAATACTGCCTGTAATAATCCTGACTCTCAACCTTCAGTTTCCCTTGGAGGAATTTAATATTGCCTGTAATAGTCCTGACTGTCAACCTTCAGTTCCCAAAAATGCAGATAAACTTTACAAAGTTCTCAAACTAACAAATATTTGATGTCCTTCTATTCTCATGTTGCATTATTCTCACTGTGGGGGATCTTCTGCCTCAGGCGACCCAGACGTCCGGCTCCTATGCAAAAACTTAAGCCTGGTTGCTGCCAGGTGCTTGGAACGTCACACGCGCAGGGCTATAAACCATGGGCCTTAAATGTGACGTCTTCATGCACAAACCTCAGACCACCTCTGCTGCATTCGAATGTCAGCTTGCTCACTTCGCTCTGCACTTGAGAAGACATCTGAAGACAAGTACCCCGTTGGGGGAATTTTTCATTTTCTTCCTTAGGCCTAGATTGCTGTTGCTCACTTTTAATTAGCCAATGTCAGCTAGAAAGGGGAAATTTAAGTGTGGCAGTCAGATTCTGTACAAGGATTCGTATGAGCTGTGCTTGTTTTGCTTAGGCCAATCCCACGACCATATGACCTGTACCATTTGCCAGTCGTTCATTCCCAAAACCCTTTGCAGTAGTCTGGCAGCCCTAAAACTTTTCGTGGAAGCCAAGATTGCAAGGCATACTTTATCTGCCCCTCCAACATCAGACATCCCGCCAGCTGCTGGTCTATGGGCTGAGGGGGACGTCAGGAAGAACTGGCAACTTTAGTGGGTACCTTTGTGGGAGCTGCCCGGGAATCTCCAGTTGACACATCTTCCGGAGGTTGCTCAGTCAGCTTCGGCTGATGTCGAGGGGGAACCGGGCTTCACCGGACAGCCTCCCAACCAAGAACAGGACTTTCTTGCCACAGGAAAGATGACCGATCCTAGGCCTGCTCCTTCTCTAACTACAACTAAGACTACTCTTAAGAGGAAACAAAAAACTAAGCTGCTAACTACTCCAGCTGAAGAACAACCAGACTGGCAAACTTTTTCCCAGTCTTTGGTACTGGCCTTGATGGCCCTTAAACCTACAGCTTCACTTGCTCCTGCCTTGCTTGCTCTCAGCCCCAGGCCTGCCTCAGCTTCTTCCATTCCTCCTACTCTTACTCTGGAGGAAGATTCCTTTTCCTCCTGTTCAGATGAGTCGTTGACTTGTACATCCCAGCTAGCTTCCCCCCTGGATTACTACTCCCCAGATGAGGGCACTCTGGAAGGAGACTCCACACCTGAAGATATTTCTTTTGGGGAGACCTTCTCGAAATGAGAGAGTATTTCAAATGGCATGCCACGCAGATTAAGGTACAAAAGGCGTACTTTGAGTTGCTTCAGATGGAGACACCCTCTTCTTCTGCTATCCCCCCTGTGATTCTATCTTACCTGGATGCATTTGCCTCAGCATCCAAGACCCTTGAATCACAGCCCCCAGCACCCGAGACCTGACATGTTTTATAAAGTTCCTGATGACCACAAGTACCTCATCAAGTCACGTATGGCAGACCCTGCTGTTCATTCCAGTGGTCCCAGATAAACAGTCTAGACAAATTCCCTCTTCCTCTCTTCTGCCATCCGACAAGGACAGTAAGGGCATGGACAGACTGGGGAAAAGATTTACACATCTTCCACTCTAGCCTTCAGAGCAACCCATTATCAGATCCACATGAAGTATGTCCTAGACTTGGTTTTCCAAGCAACCTCATTACTTCCATGCCTGAATTACCAAACAGGTAGCATCTAAGCTGTCATTAGCAGCACATGTTGCCAGACGTAAAGTGCAGCTGTGATGCTGCTGAGGCGTCACCCAGATCTGCTGCTTCAGACTCTGAACTGCGCAGATATTCCTGGATCAAACTCCATCCACTTCATGATGACTTCAAAAACAAAGTCTTGGATGCACCCCTAGACAGTAAATTCCTGTTTGGCAAACATTCTGCTGAACTGTTCAAAAGCATCCAGGAAAAAAATTTAACAACTTCAGGACCTCAAACTTTTATTGCACTCACCTGTCCCAAAGTTTTATAGAAACTACCCAGCCAAACCCCCATCTTTGTCAGGAGGGCTTCTGCCCTTACCTTCCTCCTCCTCTTTGAGGCACAGGAAAGGATCTAGAAAGGCTACCAGCCCTAGGACAGCCTCTTCTTGATCCGCCCTCAGGCAGCCCTTTCCAGACAGGAACAGTGTGCGACAGTCTCAGCCACCTACACCTCTCCACCCACCTCTCTCACTGTCTACCCTTTAGGAAAGACGTCACCTCAGAGCACTGGGTATTAGTAGTGGAAAAAGAGTACTTTATGACCTCGCAGGAAAAAAAAAAACACAAGGCATATACCCTTCCCTCAAAAAAAAAAAAAAAAACTGCACCTAATCCCACAGATTATCCAAGATCTATCACTAGGGATTATAGAAAGGGTGGCCCTTGGGGCAAGAAGGTTCTACTCCAGACTATTGCTAGTACCAAAACAAAATGGCCCTTGGAGACGCATTCTGGACTTGTCCTGGTTAAACCCTTTCCTGCGGGTCCCTTCTTTCAGAATGTTATCCCTCCAAACTCTTTTTTCACTACTGCCACCCAAGAGTTCATGGCCACCTTGGACCTGAGGGAGGCATATCTCCACATTCCAATCCACCCAAATTACAGAAGGTATTTAAGCTTTGCTGTACCTTACTCGCACTTTCAGTTTACTGCCTTATCATTTGGTTTATCTGTTGCACCAAGGGTCTTCACAAAGTGTCTTGCCCCAGCAGTAGCCAACTGCTGAATAAAAGGCGTACAAATTTATCCTTACCTGGACGACGTCCTCATTCTAGCAGAAGAGGAAAATACTCTCAGGGACCACTTAAAATTCACCATGTCCATATTTCAGAGTTTGGGGTTCACCCTCAACCTGACAAAGTCCTCCCTCACTCCAATTCAAGACCTGACAAAGTCCTCCCTCACCCCAATTCAAGACAAAACCTTCTTGGGCTGCAGGATAAGAACAGACCTGATAAAGGCCTTCCTTCCCCAGGACAAAGTCTACTCCCTAACCACTTTTTTTTTTCAAGATTTGCTTCTGGTCAGCCACATTTCTGCCAGGCAGTTCATCTTCTAGGCCTTATGGCAGCTACACTTCCCACGTTGCTCGTAGCCAGGCTGCAGGTGAAGATGTTCTTCGTGTTTCACTGTTGCAGTCATTACATTTGGGTAATCTGCTGGCAGGTTGCCCTCAGTCGGCCTGAATTCCAAAGTCTTGGGACCTGCATCAGTTGCTTTCTTCTCTTCCATGACGTCAGGTCGTCAGGGGTATAAAACATGCAGCTGACGCCATTTTCTTTAGTCTTTCTTGCTGCGTGGTGCCCGAAGCAGAAGCATTTCGCAAGTGCCGGTCGGCCAACTACTGAAATATTCGAGTTCGAGTTTCAGAACCGAAGTCTTCACTAAAGCTAAGTACCCGCTAGAAACTTTTTTCTTGCTTTTTACCGATGTCAGAAAAAGTTAATTGTATTACTTGGAAGCAAATACCTCATAAGGATTTCCATTTATACTGTATTCCTTGCCTAGGCCCTGTTCACAACATGCCTGGCTGTCGGTTTTGTGCTAGATTTAACGAATGCACTATTAAGCGTCTGTATATTTTTGCATCAAAGTATTTTGGAAACAGTTTTAACTACCCAGAAATGCCGTCGGATAGCAGTCCGACTAATGGAGTACATAAAAAACGCAAAGAAAAGGACAGAGAAAGGCAGTCGAGATCCAAAACAGACTAAGCTTCTAAGCCAGTCGCTGGTTCTCAGTGAAGTGCTTCCGCAGCCCCTGATACCCGCCACCTTTGAGTCAGGCTGTAGGTGAAGTTCCAGTGGTATTTTAAAAATGTCTGGTCACAACACAATTGCCCTGTGGAATTTCAGATGCCATTCCTAACAAGTAAACCCAGAATCAAGGCCTACCTCTGCAACTCACCAAACTGGTCCAGTTCATGCACACTGATGCTTCGGATCTAAGATGGGGGGCCAATATGAATGGCCTTCAAGATGCAGGGTCAGTGGGAGCCTTCCCTCCAGAAAGACATGTCAATGTGAGGGAAATGACTGCTCTACTTCTAGCCCTACAGACCGTTTTTCCTCTAACTCAGGCAGGCCCTCTACAAATCTTCACAGACAGCAACTGATGTGATACATCAACAGGCGAGAAGGGACCAGATCCTATTTACTCTGCAGACTTCCAATACAGGCATGGGAGTTGACCACCCAGTACAATGTCACACTCCAGTCAGTCTACATTCCATCCCAAGATGACCATCAGGTGGATGGTCTCAGCAGATCCTTCTCTCAACATCATGAGTGGATGATGTCCTTCTATTCCAATGTTGCAGTATTCTACTTGTGGATTTACCCTTTCTCTCTAGGTCATCCGGGCAGGTTTCCAAAGGTTTTCAGTCCCTCTTGGTGTGTCGGACGTCTGACGTGCCTGCTGGAACGTGGGCTTTAAAAGTGACATCTGCATGCACCAGCCTTCAGAACGTTTCAGCCGCCAGTCGTACGCCAGGTGCTCCGGCTTCTCGAGGACATCGGATCAAAAAAAGATTAAGTACCCCGTTGGGGATTCTTTCAGTCCTACTTTTATATTTATAGTCTGTTCATGTCATCCGCTAAGGGCAAGTGCGATCGACAAATTCCCCACAGACGCCCATAACCAGTGTCTTTTGTTTAGGCAAAGAACACAACCACGAGAACTGCGCCATTTGCTGATCGTTTGTCCCTAAAGACCTTATGTCGCTATTTGCAGGCCTTGGATTTGTATTTAGAGAATCAGAGCTTGAAACGAATAGCGTTAAAGATGGAGGCTGCATCTGATGCCCCGTCTGAACTGCCTAGGAAGAGGGCCAAGCCCTATGGTCTGCTTCGTCAGCTGTGCCTCCGTCAGCCGTAACTCAGCCTGTAGCATATGTCAGCTTGGCTGAGCATCCGGCATCTTCTGGTGTAGATAAAGTGGGTACCTCTAAGGAAGCCGCACGATCTCTAGAGGACATGTCCACAGAGGATTTACAGACGCCTGCCGGGGGAACCAGGGTTCACTTTGGGCCTGTCTGATGCCACCTCCGCCATCCCGACGCCTGACCTAAGGCCTATCCCTAGCCAGACACCATCTAGGCCTTCAAAGAAAAACCAAGACACCTTACTTCGGCCTTGGAAAGCATGCTGGATTGGCAGGCCTTCCGCCCTCTGCCACTGCTCCACCCCTCCTTATACCTCTCATCCCTGAAAAGGAGGGTAGAGCAGCCTGAAGAAGAGGATTGTCCGAGTCCTCTGAGGGCTCTCATCTCCTGAGGAGGGCTCTGTTGAACCTGGTTCCCCTGTAGAGGATCTAACCTTTGGGGAAACTATTAAGATGAAAGACCACTTTAAGTGGCAATCCTCTGATGTGACTGATGTACAAAAGAGGTTTTATGACCTTATTAAAATGGACTCTCCCAGTCGTCCTGCCATCCCTCCAATTCAACCAGCATTCCTGGCTGCATTTGCCTCAACCTCCACTGGATTCCCAACCTCCAGCCCCACATAGAGCTTGTTTTTGTCTTTTCGGCTTTTCCTGGTTAGGGGTCGCCACAACGGGACACCAGTCTGCTAATGATTGGCAGTAGATTTTTATGGTGCTGAGTTGCCAGCCCGACGCCCAACTATCAACAAAGGCATGCCCATTCACGCATGTCTTTCGAACGATACTTGACCGCGGGGAGAACATGCAGACTCCACACAGAAGGCACTCCAGCCGAGAATTGAACAGGAGAACTTTTTGCTGTGAGGCAACAACACTACCGCAGCTCCAGCCCCACATAGAGCAGACAGACTAAAGTCACTGATAGAGAAATTTCTCTTAAGTGACCCCTGCTGATCCTGCCACTATCTCCATCTCTATGGATGGGCCTCCAAGCTCCTTCCTACAACTACAGTCCTCCCTGCTGATAAGGACAAGAAGACTATGGAGAGGTTGGGAAATATGTACACCTCTGCTACCAACTACCAAACTCGACAAAAGCCACTAAGGATTTAAATGACATCCCTGACTGTGCTGCCAAAGCTTCCTTGTCTACACTGATGGAACTCCTCTCTCAGGTGAATAGACATTCCTTAAGATGCAGTTATGATGAAGCCTCAGCCAAGACGGCTGCATCAGCCTCCGTACTAAGAAGATGTTCTTCGTGTTTCACTGTTGCAGTCATCACATTTGGGTTATTCGGCCTGATTATCAGTCCTGCATCAGTTGCTGTCTCATCTTCCATGATGTCAAGTAGTCAGAGGTGTAAAGCATGCAGCCGACGCCATTACATCAGTCTTTCTTGCTGTGCGGTGCCCGAAGCAGAAGCAGTTCGCAAGTGCCTGTCGGCAGACTCCTGAAATTTTCATTTTCGAGTTTCAGAACCAAAGTCTTCAACTAAAGCCAAGTACCCCGTTTGAGAAAATTTTTCTTGCTCTAAACCAGTGTCAGTAAAAGTCAATAATTGTATTTCTTGTGGAAAGCAAATACCTCAAAGATTTTCATTTGTACTGAATTCCTTGCCTAGGCCCTGACGACGACGTACCTCACTGTCGTTTTTGTGCCTTATTTAAACCACAAACTATTCGTCTGTATTTTTTCGCTTCTAAATATTTTGATACTCTGTTTAATTACCCAGATATGTCTTCGGTAAGCCACCCAACTACCAACATTCTGAAAAAACACAGAGATAGAGAGGCCGCCTAGGTCCGAAGCTGCCGGCAACACTTCTCTTAAGCTAGTCGCCAGTTTGCTGGTACTCGGGTGCTTTCGCAACCCCTGATACCCGCAACTTCAGATTCACAGGCATCTACTGAGAGCCATTCTGAGTCCGGTATGCCGCAAGATGCTTCAACTGTGGAACCTACGGATGTCTCTACCTTGGATGGGTCCAGTGCAGCTGTGCAGGCACCAGCTTCTGAGGGTGTATTCAGGCCTACTGACTTGCATATTAAACCAACGCCATCTTTTTCTTCAAGGCCTAAAACTCGAACCATGCCTAGAAAACAGACACCCGGACCACATGGTTAGGCCTCTATGCCTAAAAAACAAATAAGAATGGCTGAAGACCTTGTTACTTCAATCAGGGGAAGCCAACCTTCCCCCTCTAAGAGACCTAGGACTGAATTTGCTTATGATACTTTTGACCAGGATTCTGAAATTTGTTTCCTCTGACCAGGATTTACCCATCTACCTATGATTATTCTGATGCAGAGGACTCTCTTCCCTCTGCTTTCCCCCCCAGAGGATTTCTCTTTTGGTGAAACCTTGCGTACTCTTGGGGAGCATTTTCGCTGGGAAAGCCAAGATTACTTTGATTCTAAAAAAGAGGCTTAGGGATTTCTTACTCCTGTCCCAACACAGGCCTTAGCTGTCCCTCCTGTACTAGACATTGTTGATGATGCCTTTTCGGAATCTAGCTTGGCCCCTGACTGTCTACCTCCTGCTCCCAGAAAACCGGATAGATATTACAGGGTTCCTGACTCAAGTTCCTTATTAGAAATCCTACTGTGAATCCTAAGACCATTTCACAGGGACCCAAGGGCGTTAGGGCTACTACTGCCAAAAATCCTACCCCCTCTGATAGAGATTCCAGGGCCGTGGATAGATGGGGTAAGAAGGTATACACTTCTGCAACCTTGGCCATTAGGGCCTTAAACTGCCAGTTTCATATGTTAAAGTATCAGCAGCATATTATTGGATTGCTTAAACAGAAAATTATGTCTATTCCGAACTGTGCTGAAAATAAGACTTTACAGCATTTAATGCATTCTGCTGAACAGGTTGGAAAACCTACTTTGCAGTGTGGTTTTGATTCAGTAGAAGCATCTAGCAGGGCTGCGGTCACTGGGTCTATATTTAGAAGGCATGCTTGGCTTAAGGAGCAGTCTTTGCCAGATCATGTTAAAACTAAATTGCTTGATGGCTCCCTTAAATCAGGACCACCTGTTTGGCAACAAAGCATTTGTTCTTAAAAAGATGGAGGAAAAAGCTAAGTCTATGCAAACTGTTAAAGATTTCGTACAAGTACAGCTTCCAAGATTTAATAGGCATTGGCCCTCTAAGAATTGGTCTTTTCCTGTCTCTTCCAGGCCTTCAGTCCAAACCCAGAATCAGCAGAACACCCAGGCTTCAGTCCCAGGTTATGCACAGGACTAAACAGTGGGAGGCTGTCACTTCCAAATCAGGGAGTAGTAAGACTCCAACCTATGGTAAACTGTCTCAATGACTTAACCTTAAAACTTCCAAGCACTTCTCAACTGGCTGCTCCTTTAGGGGGAAACATTGCTCTGCAGGCAAAAAACTGGGAACCCATTACCCAGGACAAATGGGTTCTAAATATAGTTTCCCCAAGGATACAGATTTCACTTCCACACATTACCAACCCCAAATGGTTGGCTGGATCTACCCCCAAATCAATGGGCAGAGGCTCAAAAGCAAGTGCTCTCTCTTAAGCATAAAGGCTATTCAAACTGTACCAGAAGAGGAAAAGGGACAAGGTTTCTACTAGAGACTTTTTCTGGTACCCAGAAAAGATGACTCCTAGCGTCCTGTCCTGGACCTTTCTGTATTAAACACCTTTTTGGTGATTCCAAAATTCAAAATGCTAACTCTTCACCAGTTACTTCCTATGCTAGGCAAAGATGCCTGGTTGGCAACACTGGATTTAAAGGCTTACCTGCACATCCCAATCAGAGAATCTTGCAGAAGAGATACCTACGCTTCAAAGCAGGCTACATGCACGATCAGTTCTCTGCACTGCCCTTTGGCTTATCTACTGCGCCCATGGTATTCACAAAGTGCCTAGCTCCAGTCATTGCATTTTGCAGGCAAAGAAAAATTCAAATATACCCATACCTGGACGATTGTCTAATTCAGACAGAAAGCTAGGGCATACTTTTGAATCCTCTGACATTTGTACAAAAGGTGCTAACTTGTCTGGGGTACACCATAAACGAAAAGAAATCACATCTAGTTACCCTGTCAACAGATTATATTCCTGAGAGCAAGCTTGAACACAACTTCCCAGTTGGCTTTCCTCATGCCAGAGAAACAAATTCATTTGACAACTTACTCCAAACTAATGGCCACAAAAACCGTGCTATATCTGTAAGGCAAATACTGCAAACCTTGGGGTTCATGGCCTCCTGCATTCTACTAATTCCATATGCAAGATTGCATATGAAGAAACTACAGTGATATCTAAAAAGCCTATGGTGTCAACCTTCTCGGGATCTAGAAGCAATGATCCCTATCCTACCTTGTCTATAGCTAGAGTTCCTTTGGTGAGCAGAGGCCTGCCACTATAACAAGAGGCTACCATTCACTCTACCCCCTGCCGCCCAAACCTTAACAGATGCATCAGACTATGCATGGGGGGGGGGCTCACCTGGCAGGGAAATGCATTCAGGACAAATGGAAACCAGGTCAAATGAATCTACATGTCAATCAAAAAGAAATGCACCTACATGTCAATCAAAAAGAAATGCACCTACATGTCACTGAAAAAGAAAGACACATGTCAGTCAAAAAGAAGTGCACCTACATGTCAATCAAAAAGAAATGTTAGCTGTACAGAATGCTCTGACAGCCTTCAAGGACCACATTCTTCTAGGACAATTAATGGTAAGGACAGACACCACTGTTATGTGGTACATAAACAAGCAGGGGGGGGGGGTACCCATTCTTAACCCCTCTGCAGACTAGCCATGGCTCTGTGGGACACTGCCTTGAGCTACCAAGTGCATCTACAGGCTCTATTCCTGCCAGGAAAACTAAATACACTGCCAGACGAACTCAGCAGAAATCTCATGGACCCACACGAGTGGAAACTGGAAACAAAGATTTTCAACATGTTTATAAACAAATGGGTGCGCCCAGATATAGATCTGTTTTTCTTCCCCCCCTGAACTACCATTTGGACAAATTCTGCACAATGACTCCCCACAAACAAACTTGGAAAGTGGATGCTCTATCCTTCAACTGGAAAAATCTATCAGTTTATGCCTTTCTTCCCCTGCCTCTCCTTTCCAAAGTACTGCTAAATATCAGACAGGACAAACTAAGGACAATACTGTTTGCACCAGACTGGCCACGCCAGCACTGGTACCCCCTCTTGCGCAGTTTCACTGCTGGCTCCATGGCACCTGCCTCAGACCCCTATCCTGCTTTCACAGCAGGAGAGTTGGATTTGGCACTCGCAGCTTCAAGCCCTGACCCTGGCAGCATGGCTAATTTCATAACCTCTCCATTACCATCCCTCAGCAAACAAGTGTTGGATGTCATTTTGGAGGAAAGGAGGCCTGGTACTAGAAAATCTTATGCTGAAAAATGGAAAAGATTCTGTGCCTGGAACTAAACTCAAGGGATGGGCACAGCAGCGTCCAGTTTACCTCAGATTCTTCAATACTTAACTGAGATGCTTCACAAGAGCCTTTCTTTTTCCTCCATCAAAATTCACACCTCAGCCATTTTAGCTCATTACAACACAGAACCACCCCTCTTCTCTCATCCACTGCTCAAGCAGTTCCTCAGGGGGGCCAAAATGTTAAGACCACCCAGGAGAGCCCAACTCCAGCCTGGGACTTTAACTTTGTACTGGAAAAATTCTCTCTTGCTCCTTTTGAGCCAGCTACAAGTGTAGAGTTAAAATTTCTTACTTGGAAAACAGCCTTCCTTTTAGCAATTACTTCAGCAAGAAGGGTATCTGAACTACAGGCCCTTATGGCAGTTGAGCCTTTCATCATATTTAATGCGGACAGGGTGTCTCTCAGGACGAACCCCCTCCTTCATGCCCAAGGTGGTATCTAGTGTGGCTCTTAATCAGTCCATTCATTTGCCAACATTTCTCTAATCCACAGAACAAAGGGGAAAGGATACTGCACTCTTTAGATGTGCACAGATAGCTTAGATTTTATTTGGACAGGACCAAACCTCAAAGGAAATCTGAACAAGTGCTGGTGGCATTTGCTGCAGGGGCAGACAGGAAGGCTATTTCAAAGCAAACCATTTCTAAATGGATAGGCCATTGCATTCATGTCGGCTATAAGCACCATGGAAAACCTATCCCACAGGGGATTAGACCCCATTCAACCAGGGCTGCATCTGCCTCTACAGCCTTTCTCAGAGGTATACTTACCAGGGACATCCTAAAAGCTGCTACTTGGAGTTCTGCACATACTTTCACCAAGCATTACCATTTATCAATTTTCTCTAAATCCAGAGCTGGCTTAGCCACTGCAGTCTTGCAGGGCTTTATGGCTGGTCCTAATGCTATCTAAATGCCTCCTCCCATCCTTAGCTTTGGGAATCTACCCAAATGTGTTGCAGTCCTGGTTACCCTCCCATCAGCCCCTGACTTTTGGCTATACCTTTACTCTCCTTTTACTATGCTTAAAAGCTTTTTGGTGTATTTGTTTTTTTGTTTGAGGTGTAACCTTGTACACACACACACACACACACACACACACACACACACACACACACATATATTTATTTAATTTCTCCCCATTAGGGGGTCACCTGACATCTGGGGCAAGAACTGATGTAATGGCGTCAGCTACATGCTTTATACCTCTGACTGCCTGATGTCGCGGAAGATGAGACAGCAACCGATGGAGGACCCAAGACTTTGATAATCAGGCAGACTGAGAGCTACTGCAAGCAGATAACCCAAATGTGATGACTGCAACAGTGAATACACTCAAAACATCTACAGTTATGGTAAGTGTACACAACTGTACTTTCCTTTGACTCCTGTGATTGATGGCAGCAACCATTCCCATGGTACCATTGGCCAGAATGCATATGCAAAAGCTGCAGTGGTACCTCAAACATATCTGGTCACAACACCAGAATCACTTGGAACAAGTTATCCCCCTTCTTCCCTGTTTAAAGAAGGAAATCATTTGGTGGATCCAACAAGTACAACTAAACGCGGGGCTTCCACTGCAGCCCCCTCAAGCCACACAAATGTTGCATACAGATGCCTCAGACTCGAGCTGGGGTGCCACCTTGCACTCTTAAGAGTCCAAGCCCAGTGGCAACCTCCCATGATAACCAAACACATCAGTGTAAAGGAGATGACAGCAGTTCTTTTAGCTCTACAGACCACCTTACCACTACTGTTACCAGGTCGTCTTCTGCTAAGGGCAATACACGGTTATGTGGTACATCAGCAAACAGGGAAGGTACCAAGGCATACTAGTTGTGCAGGCTAGCCCTACTAATTTGGGACCTAGCATGCCAGCATAGCCTATCCCTGCAAGCCAGTTACATTCCTTCGCAGTACAAGTAAGCAGACCTCCTGAGCAGAACATCCTCACAACAGCACGAATGGATGCTGAACGGGACGGTCTTTCTAGACATAGTACAGCAGTGGGGCACTCCACAAATAGACCTGTTTGCCTCCCCCCAGAACAGGCAGCTGCAGACCTTCTGCACAAAGATTTTCCCCCCAAGCCTGGAGAGTAGACACCTTCAGTTTCACCTGGGAGGGAAGTTCCTGTACGTCTTCCCCCTTCCCTCTGATTCAGAAAGTCCTTCTGAAAATCAGAAAGGGCAAACCAAAAATCTTGCTAGTGACTCCCTACTGGCCATTGCAGCACTGGTTCCCCCTTCTATGCAATTTAGCCAAGGGCAATTACTGCAAGTTACCCCACAAGGTGTACCTTCTGACACATGACACAGGAACTCTCCTACACCCACACTTGCAAATGCTATCCCTGACTCTGGGTGATAAAACTACCAACCCCATTCAGACACCACTATTCGGGGGACGTACCATCAGTCCTGAGGGAGGCCAAGAAACCCACTACTAGAAAATCATACCTTGCTAGATGGAAAAAATGTACTCAGTGGTGTATGGGACAGGAAAGAGACCCTTACGAGGCTGACACCCCCCCTAGTCATCCTCATATGTGTCAACTTATAAAGGGTGGACTTTCCTATTAATCAGTGAAAGTGCACCTCTCTGCATTATCAGCCTGCTTCACTCTAGATCCCCCTTTGTTAGCCAGGCTATATGTGAAACTCTTCCTTAAAGTGGTCTTACACATCACACCACCTAAGAAACCTATTCCTTCTCCATGGGAGCTGAGCTTCATCCTGGAAAAACTCACCCAGCTCCCCTTCGAACCGGCTAATACAGGCTCTCTACAGTTTTGTACTTGGAAAACAGTACTGTTAGTGGCTATTACCTCTGTCAGAAGGGTTTCCGAGCTACAAGCTTTAATGGCATGCTCACCTTGCACCATTTTTCGTAGGGACAGGGTCACACTGTGAACTTAACCCTTCCTTCATGCCCAAGGTATTCAATGACTTCTCTAAATCAGTCCATTCACCTTCCCAATTTTTTCCCCTCCCACTAACCAAGGAGAGAGGATGCTCCACTCCCTAGATGTCCACAGGAAACTCTTTGTATCTTTCCACCCCAGGGCATTTGGGCAGGGCAGTCACCAAACCGACCATTGCATCCTGGATTAGAAAGGCAATCTGTTTCTGCTACTTACACCACGGAAAAACTCCTCCAGTTGGGGTTGAGGCACACTCCACAAGAGCAGTGGCCACTTCCAAGGCCTTCCAAAAAGGCATGGACACAGCTTCCATTATGGAAGCAGCTACATGGTCCACTATCCACAGTTTCACCAAACATTACAAATTGGACCAAATCTCCAAAGCACGTGCAGGATTTGCCAGGGCAATCCTACAAGGCTTTGTGGAATCATCTTTTGCATCCGCCACCCTTTCATCAAACTAAGCTGTAGTACTCTCCCACACCAAAAATACTGCAACATAGGAATAGAAGGACATTGAATAGTTGTGTAAAATCTTACCATAACCATAGATGTTCTTCTCTTCCATGTTGCAGTATTCCTTCCCACCCACCATACCCCCTCACTTGACTGTACCAGTCTAACTGCTCCCTGATGCGCCTCTCCATTACAGAAGAGACCCAGGGCCTTATATATATGTCACCTTTGGCAGCCTATCCTGTTGGGCTATCTACTTTGCCTGCTTAGCTTCAAGTTCTGAGTATTGTGCGTGCACACGTCACAAATAGGGTCCCTGGTTTATGGCCCTACATGTGACGTCTCACGCAGCTGCAACAACCAAGCTGAAGCTTTTGTATAGGAGCCGACGTACAAGTCGCCTGAAGGCAGGAAATCCCACACCAAGAATACTGCAACATGGAAGAGAAGGACCTTTATTGTTATGGTAAGATTTTTGCACAGCTGTTCTATCCCTCTCACACCACCTTCTTACTGGTCTACAATCAACGGAACTGACTGCAAGACAGTTTGAGACTTCTAGGTTACATGGTATCTACCATTCCCATGTTGCCCCAAGCAAAGATGCACATCAGGAAACTTCAATGGTACCTCCGGTCAGTGTGGACCCAGCACTCCCACCCTCTAGAGTTCAGGATCCCCCTGCTTACATCAGGATCTGAGATGGTGGGTGGCTGAGGTAGCCCAGAACCCAAGGACTCCCTCTGCAAACACCCTTTCCCTCCCAGACTATGCACACAGATGCTTCAGATCTGAGCTGGGGGGCAACTCTGGGGAAAAGGCAAATACAAGGTTTGTGGACAGACAAACTAGATCACATAAATGTCAGAGAAATGAGCCATCCTCCTTGCATTACAGGCCTTCCAGCCCTACCTAGAGCAGGGCTGTGGTACCTCAACAAGCAGGGAGGGACCAAATCCTACCTTCTATACAGACTAGCTCTGCAGGTGTGGGAACTGGCTACCTCTCAGGGGATCACCCTTCAGGCAGCCTACATCCAATCCCTGCACACCTCCCAGGCCGATTACCTAAGCAGACCCTTTTCAAACAACCACGAATGGATGCTGCAAAGAGATGTTTTCCTGAATATGGCCCACAGGTGGGGTATTCCACAAATAGACCTGTTCGCCTCCTCCATAAACAGGCAACTTCCAGGCTACTACACCAAGACACCAAACCTCAAGGCATTAGCAACAGATGCCTTCTCAATAACCTGCAAGGGGAATTTCCTGTATGCATCCCCCCCATTCCCATTGATACAAAGGGTCCTGCTGAAAATTCAGTAGGACTCACCTAAAATCTTGCTGGTGACTCCCTACTGGCCACGACAGCACTGGTTCCCTTTTCTTCAGCTGTCTGGCAGTCACCACAAGCTACCCTCTTCAGTGGACCTGCTCACACAGCACAAGGGGACTCAGATAAACCCACAGTGGCAATCCATGCACCTCACCCTGTGGCTGACAGGATTCTGATCTCTCAAAATGGCAAAGGTTTTCTATTTGGTGCAGGTTTTCTATCTGGTGTCACAATAGACAGTTGGACCCGCAGGAAAGCGATATGCCTCATACCATCATACCTGTGTGAACTCATGCAGACAGGGTTGTCTTGTTCATCTCTGAAGGCACACTTGTCTGCTATCTATGCCTGACTCCCCCTGGATCCACCCCTTGCATCCAGACTTCCCTCTAAACTTTTCCTCAAAGGTGTATTACACTTGACCACCCACAAAACAGCCCCCGCCTGGGACCTAAACTATGTTCTAGAAGAGCTCACTCTAGCCCCTTTTGAGCCAGCAGACACAAGGCCACCAATGCCTACTAAATCTTGGAGGCTGTAAAATTTTCCACATGGAAAACCGTATTGCTGGTAGCTTTGACTTCCGCCAGAAGGGTTTCAGAATTGCAAGCTATTATGGCTACGCCACCTTTCCTAATATTCCACCTGGACAGGGTGACCCTCAGGACAAATCAGTCATTCATTCCCAAAGTAGTGAATGACCTATCCTTTAACCAGCCCATCCACCTGCCTAACTTCTTCCCTAACCCACAGGAGGATAGTGTGTGTGTGTGCGCTGCATTCCCTAGATGTCCACACACAACTTTGGATGTTCATCGTGTTTCACTGTTGCGGTCATGACTGTAGGGTTCTCCCTGCTGGCAGGCAGCCCTCGGTCGGCCAGAATCCCAAAGTCTGGGTCCGGCGTCGGCTGTTCAGCCATGCTCCCTGATGTCAGAGCGCCAGTAGTACAAAGCTGACAGCCGACGCCATCTTCTCCAGTCTTTCTTGCCGTGCGGTGATAGCAGATGTTCTTCGTGTTTCACTGTTGCAGTCATAACTGTAGGGTGCTCCTGCCGGCAGGCAGCCCGAGGTCTGCCAGAATCCCAAAGTCTGGGTCCGGCGTCGGCTGTACAAGCTAGTAACCTGACGTCCGTACGCTTTGGTACATAGCCCTCAGCCGACGCCATTTTCCCCAGTCTTTCTTGCCTTGCGGTGGAAAGCAGCTCGCAAGTCGGTTGGCGATTTTCGAACAGCGTATTTTGTTGTTGTCGGTCCGAAGTTCTTACTTCTCTTCTCAAAGCTAAGTACTGCTAGAATCTTTTTCTTGTTCCTCCGATGTCAGTAAAAGTTAATAATTGTATAACGTGTGGGAAACAAATACCTCATAAAGATTTCCACTCTTACTTCTACCTTGCTTAGGCCCTGACCACGACGTTTCTTGTTGTCTGTTCTGTGCCAGGTTCATCTCTCGTACTATCAAGCGCAGGTATGATTGGGCTCTAAATTATTTTGGCAGACGCTTCAATTATAGAATGTCGTCGGACACTACCGGAATTCAAAAGAAGCGCAAAGACAAAGACAGGCCTCCGAGGTCCAAACAGGACTCGTTGCAGCTGGAGCCAGCGTCCGGTTCGGCTGTCGTCAGTGAGGCGCTTTTGCAGCCCCTGTCGTCCGCCACTTCTGAACCGATGGCCGATGCGGACTCCCATGGGGAGCCATCCAGGCCTACTATTTTAACTGCTGCAGGACCTTCGGATGTCGCTCCCTCAGATGGGTCCGGAACCGCTGTGCAGGTACCGGCTTCTGAGGGGGTTTTCAGTCCTACTCACATCACTATTTCAAAGGCAAAGACAAAGACTCCTGTTAAGTCTAAAGTTCCTGCTCAAGCTGCTTCTGAATCTACTCCCAGGACACAGAAGCAATTATTAAAGATGGCTGAAGATTTGCTTACAATGATTAGGGGTTCTCATCCCCCTCCTGAGAAAAGGCCTCGACAGGATGTTACTCTGGATTCCTCTGACCAGGTTTCTGTATCTTCTGTCTCTTCCTCAGATCAGGATTATTCTTTTCCTCCTTATGAGGATTCGGATGCTGAGGACTCCTTACCCTCGGCCTCTCCGCCTGAGGATTTCTCTTTTGGGGAAACCTTGCATGAGATGAGGGAACATTTTCATTGGGAAGGTCAGGAGTATTCTGCTTCCAAGAAGAGGCTTAGAGAATTTCTTCTTCTTCCTCAGCATAGGCCTTTAGCTATCCCTCCTGTTTTGGACATTGTAGATGATGCTTTTTCTGAGGCTAATTTGAATCCTGATTCCATGCCTCCTGCTCCTTCTAAGCCTGATAGATTTTATAGGGTTCCTGACTCTCATTTATTCTTATTTAAGAACCCTTCATGGATCCTGAAACTATTTCTCAGGGCTCTAAGGCTGCTAAGGTTGCTACTTCTAAAAATCCTATTCCCTCTGCGAAAGATTCTCGTGCTTTAGACAGGTGGGGAAAAAAGGTATATACTTCTGCTACCCTGTCTGTAAGGGCTTTAAATTGCCAGTTTCATATGTTTAAGTATCAGCAATTTCTTTTGTCTGTTTTAAAGCAAAAGCTTGCTTCCCTTCCTGCATTTGCAGAGGATAAGGAACTTCAGGATGTATTGCATGCAACTGAACAAGTGAACAAACATAGTTTACATTGTGGTTTTGATGCTTTGGATGCTTTTTGCAGGGCTGCAGCCTCTGGTACTGTTATCAGGAGACATGCCTGGCTTCGTGAACAAACTTTACCTGAACAGGTTAAGGCTAAGTTATTAGATGCCCCTGTTCAACATGATGTTCTTTTTGGATCCAAGGCTGAGGAAGTTATTAAAAAGATGGAAGAAAAGTCAAAATCTATGCAGACTGTAAAAGATTTCTTGCAAGTTCAGCCTCCTAGATTTTCCAGGAATTGGCCCTCTAAAAATTGGTCCTTTCCCACGTCTGACAGGCCTCAAAGGGGAAGATATAGACGCTCCAGAGGTCGTGGTCAAGGTCAGGCCTCTTACAGATCTAGACAATGGACTGCTTCTTCACCTAGAAGGGGAGAAGACAGATCCCAATCTCAAAGAAAGCAAACTCAATGACTCTCTCGGTTGGGCTACAGGACCTCTTCACCTGGATGCCCCTCTCGGAGGAAAGCTGTCTCTTTTTTTACAGAAATTGGACTCATATTACCCAGGACAGATGGTATTGGACGTGATTTTAAAAGGTTACAAATTCCACTTTCACACTTTGCCAAGGGCTCACGGTTGGCCAGATCTGCCAAAACATCAATGGTCAGAGGCCTTAAATCAAGTGGATGCTCTTCTGGCCATGAGAGCCATAGAGCCTGTTCCACTCTCGGAGATGGGAAAAGGTTTTTATTCAAGACTGTTTCTGGTTCCAAGAAAACAAAACTCATGGAGACCTATTCTGGACCTTTCTGTGTTAAACACCTTTTTGGAAATTCCAAAATTCACGATGCTTACTCTGCAACAACTAATACCAATGCTCTCTCAGGACGCCTGGATGGTGACATTGGACTTAAAGGAAGCCTACTTACACATTCCCATCAGGCAGGAACGCAGGAAATTCCTCAGGTTCAAGGCAGGTTCGAGGCACTTTCAATTCTCTGTACTGCCCTTTGGTTTATCTACTGCGCCCAGAGTCTTTACCAAGTGCCTGGCACCAGTAGTGGCTTATTGCAGACTTCAGAGGATCCAGATTTACCCCTATTTGGACGACTGCCTTATTCAGGCAGACAGCAAAGATCTTCTACTTCAACATCTGGACTTTGTTCTGCATCTTCTCCTCCTACTGGGATTCTCAGTGAACACAAAAAAGTCACATTTGATCCCTTCTCAACAAATGGTATTCTTGGGAGCCCTCTTAAATACAACCTTACAAAGGGCCTTCCTCACTCCAGAAAAACAAACACAGCTGGCTTCTATTTTCAGGCCCTTGGCAACTCTATCTCAGCTCACTGCAAGGAAATTCCTGCAGACTCTGGGCTACATGGCTTCCTGCATTCTGTTGATTCCAAATGCAAGGCTTCATATGAGAAAGCTTCAATGGTATCTGAAAAGTGTATGGTCACAGCATTACCACGATCTGGATATTCTGATTCCTCTGATCCCCTGCCTCCAGAGGGAGTTCCTGTGGTGGTCCAGGGTATGTGCTTTAAACGAAGGAAACCCTTTTCGTCTACCTCAACCTACTCGAATCCTAACCACGGACGCCTCGGATTATGCTTGGGGAGCACACTTTCTAGACAATTGCCAGCAGGGAACCTGGACAAAGGACCATCTTCACTGGCACATCAATCTGAAGGAAATGTTGGCAGTTCAAAATGCTCTTCTAGCCTTCAAGAACCTTTTGCAACCAGGGCCTCTGCTAATTTGCACAGACAACACCACGATCATGTGGTACATCAACAAACAGGGGGGTTCTCATTCGTACCCCCTTTGCAGACTAGCTATGGCTTTATGGGACACAGCTCTAAATTTGAATCTACATCTCCAGGCTCAATTCATTCCAGGGGAACAGAATCTCTTAGCAGACAGCCTGAGCAGAAACGTTTCAGATCCTCACGAATGGATGCTAGACACCAACTTATTCAACAGGATTACTGCAGTTTGGGGATGTCCCCAGATAGATCTGTTTGCATCCCATCTCAATCATCAGCTGCCTCGCTTTTGCACCAGGTCCTTCCACAAAACAGCTTGGAAAGTGGATGCCCTGTCCTTCAGCTGGAGAAGCCTTTCAGGATATGCCTTCCTCCTCTTCCTCTACTACCTCGGTATTACTGAAGATAAAACAGGACAAGCCCAAGTTCCTCATCTTGATTGCTCCAAATTGGCCTCGACAGTTTTGGTATCCAACTTTAAAGCACCTGTTCTTGGAGCCTCCTTGGATTCTCCCTCTGAACCCTTCTCTTCTGTCCCAGCATCAGGGTCAGTTACTACATTCCAATCTCAAGACCCTTTGCCTGGCAGCTTGGCTCTTCAAAGGAATTTGATTTCCTCTAGTCTTCCCAAACAAGTTTTGGATGTTCTTCTGGAAGCTAGACGGCCTAGCACTAGGAAATCCTATGCCTCTAAATGGAAGAGGTTTTGTATTTGGATGCAGGACCGAGGCTCGGATCCTCTGGTTCCTGATCTCTCCTATTTTGCTTTACCTTTCGGATCTTTTATCTAAAGGACTTTCCTTTTCTTCCATTAAGATTCATGCTTCTGCTATTTCTGCTCATTTCAATTCTGATCCTCCTGTTTTTTCTCATCCTTTGGTGAGACAATTCTTGAGAGGGGCTAAAAATTTGTGGCCTCCCAGGACCCCTCCTGTTCCTGCCTGGGATCTTAATTATGTTTTAGAAAAACTTACTTTGCCTCCTTTTGAGCCTGCTGCATCTTCAGATATTAATGTTTTATCTTGGAAGACTGTTCTTTTATTAGCATTGACTTCTGCCAGAAGGGTCTCAGAGTTGCAAGCTCTCATGGCTGTGGAACCATACCTTATTTTCCATCAGGACAGAGTACCCTTGAGGACCAATCCTACTTTCATGCCTAAGGTGATTTTGAAAGTGGCTTTAAATTAGACAATTCACCTTCCTACTTTCTTTCCTAATCCTCAAAATGAAGGGGAAAGGATTTTGCATTCATTGGATGTACACAGACAGTTACGATTTTACCTGGACAAGACTAAAGAGTTCAGAAAGTCCAATCAATTTTGTTTCTTTTGCCTCCAGTTCTCTTGGAAAACCTATTTCTAAACAAACTATTTCCAAATGGATTGCTTATGGAATCAGATTTTGTTACACTCATCATGGGAAACGGTTTCCAGGTACCATTAGAAGTCATTCTACTAGAGCAGCTGCCACTTCTACAGCTTTCCTCAGAGGAGTTCCTACCAAGGATATCTTGGAAGCTGCCACTTGGAGTTCTGTGCGTACTTTTTCCAAGCACTACAATCTCCCACTGTATTCTAAGACCAGGGCAGGCTTTGCCTCTGCTGTTTTGCAGGGTATTCTTGCCTCCCCTTCTTCTATCTAAAGCCTCCTCCCCTTTTTTCACTGCTTTGGGATTCCACCCTACAGTTATGACTGCAACAGTGAAACACGAAGAACATAGTACAGTTGTGTACACCTACCATAAATGTAGATGTTCGAGTGTCTTCACTGTTGCAGTCGGGGTTTCCCTCCCTCCTATCCCCTCTTTTTTCTCCTTTTTTCTTTTTTTGTGGTGTATTTGTGTTTCCTTGTTGGATTCATTTTTGTTTTATTGGGGACTTCTGACATCTAGGGCAAGAAAGGCTGGAGAAGATGGCGTCGGCTGAGGGCTATGTACCAAAGCGTACTGACGTCAAGGTACTAGCTTGTACAGCCGACGCTGGACCCAGACTTTGGGATTCTGGCCGACCTCGGGCTGCCTGTCGGCAGGAGCACCCTACAGTTATGACTGCAACAGTGAAGACACTCTAACATCTACATTTATGGTAGGTGTACACAACTGTACTTTCGCAAGTGCCGGTCGGCTGACTCCGGACGAATTTTACTGATATACTTCGGTCCGAAGACTTTCTTCTCCACTCAAAGCTAAGTACCCCGTTGGGGAAACTTTTTTCTTGCTCCACTCCGATGTCAGAAAAAGTTAATTGTATTTCATGTGGGAAGCAAATACCTCATAAGGATTTTCATTCTTACTGTATTCCTTGCTTGGGCCCTGACCAGGACGTAGCTAGTTGTCGGTTTTGTGCTAGATTCAATCAACGTGCAATTAAGCGAAGGTACGATTTTGCTTTTCATTACTTCGGTAGGTGCTTTAACTACAAAAGTCGTCTGATACGGTCCCGGCTACCGGAGTTCACAAATGTCGCAAGGATAAAGACAGGCCTCCGTGGTCCAAATCTGATAGCGCACAAGCGGAGCCAGCTTCAGGTTCGGCCGTCGTCAGTGAGGTATTTTTGCAGCCCCTGTCGTCGGCCATTTCAGAACAGACTGCCGAAATGGACTCTCATGAGGAGCCAACCAGGCCTTTAAATATTTCTGTTGCAGGACCTTCGGACAATGCTCCTTCGGATGGGTTCGGAGCCGCTGTGCAGGTACCGGCTTCCGAAGGGGTTTTCAGGCCTACTCAGCTACTAATAAAGGCAAAGACAAAGGCAAAGACTCAGTCAAAGACTTCAATACAGGCCTCTTCTGAACCGGCTCCCAAGTCACAGAAACAGTTACTCAAGATGGAGGATTTAATTACTATGATTAGGGGTTCTCATCCCCTTCCAGACAAAAGGCCAAGGCAGGATGTTTCTTATGATTCCTCTGATCAGGCTTCTGTTTCCTCAGTTTCTTCTGACCAGGAGTATTCTTTCCCTCCTTATGAGGATTCTGATGCTGAAGAATCCATTCCTTCTGCTTCTCCCCCTGAGGATTTCTCTTTTGGGGAAACTTTGCAAGAAATGAGGGAACATTTCCACTGGGAAGGACAGGCGTTTTTGGAATCCAAGAAAAGACTGAGGGAATTTCTTCTTCCCCAACATAGACCCCTGGCTATTCCTCCTGTTTTGGATATTGTGGATGATGCCTTTTCGGAGGCTAACTTAACCCCTGACTCTCTTCCTCCTGCTCCTGTTAAGCCTGATAGATATTACAGGGTTCCTGATTCCCATCAGTTTTTATACAAGAACCCTTCTGCTGACCCTGAAACCATTTCTCAGGGTCCTAAGGGAGTTAAGGCCACTTCTGCCAAAAATCCCATTCCTACTGAAAAGGATTCTCGATCCTTAGAAAGATGGGGCAAAAAGGTGTGCACTTCTGCTACTTTGTCCATTAGGGCTTTAAACTGTCAGTTTCATATGTTTAAATACCAGCAATTTCTATTGTCTGTCTTAAAACAAAAGCTTACTTCATTTCTGCCTGTGCAGATAAGGGATTACATGACTTGTTGCATGCCACTGAACAGGTTGGGAAGCATGGTTTACACTGTGGATTTGATGCCTTGGAGGCTTCTTGTAGGGCTGCGGCCTCTGGCACAGTCATTAGAAGGCATGCATGGCTAAAGGAACAAAATTTACCTGAACAAGTAAAGGCTAAATTATTGGATGCTCCTGTTCAGCATAATGTTTTGTTTGGATCTAAAGCTGAACAGGCGATTAAAAAGATGGAGGATAAGACGAACTCCATGCAAACAGTTAAAGATTTCTTACAAGTACAGCCTCCTAGATTTAGCAGGAATTGGCCTTCAAAAAATTGGTCCTTTCCCACTTCTGACAGGCCTCAGAGGGGTAGATATAGGCGTTCCAGAGGGAGGCCTCAAACAAGCTGCTTATAGACCAAGACAGTGGACTGCTTCCACCCCTACAGGAGGAGAGGACAGGTCACAATCTCAAAGGAAACAAACTCAATGACTTCCTCTGTTGGGCTACAGGAACTTCTTGCCTGGAAGCCCCTCTCGGAGGAAAACTCTCTCTCATCAAAGTTAGACTCAAATAACCCAAGACAAATGGGTTTTGGATGTGGTTTTAAGAGGTTACAAATTCCATTTTCATACCTTGGCAAGGCCAAGCGGATGGCCAGACCTTCCAAAACATCAATGGACGGAGGCCTTAAACCAGGTGGAAGCTCTTTTGGCTATGAATGCCATAAAACTGGTTCCTCTTTCAGAGATGGGAAAAGGTTTTTATTCAAGGCTTTTTCTAGTCCCAAGGAAGCAAAACTCATGGAGACCCATTCTGGATCTGTCGGTCTTGAACACCTTTCTAGAGATTCCAAAATTCAAGATGCTTACTCTACAGCAGCTACTTCCAATGCTGTCCAAAAATGCATGGATGGTCACTTTGGATTTAAAGGAGGCATATTTACACATTCCCATCAGGCGGGATCGCAGAAAATACCTCAGGTTCAAAGCCGGATCGAGGCACTTTCAATTCTCTGCGCTGCCCTTTGGATTATCTACTGCTCCCAGGGTCTTCACCAAATGCCTGGCTCCAGTAGTAGCTTACTGCAGACTCTAGGGAATTCAAATTTACCCTTATCTGGACGATTGTCTAATTCAGGCAGACAGCAAGGATGTCTTACTCCAGCACCTAGAATTTGTACAGAACCTCCAAGTTCCTGGGATTCTCTGTAAACATAAAAAAGTCAAATTTGACACCATCTCAACAGATAACTTTTCTGGGTGCACTTCTAAACACTACAACCCAGATGGCATTTCTGACATCCGAAAAACAGTTACAGCTGGCTTCAACTTTCAGAACCTTGGCATCTTTAACCCATCTATCTGCAAGGAAATTCCTGCAGGCTTTGGGTTACATGGCCTCCTGCATCCTTCTCGTACCATATGCAAGGCTACACAAGGAAAATACAGTGGTACCTAAAAAGTGTATGGTCTCAGCATTGCCACAGTTTGGACATACTGATCTTCGTCCTTCCTTGCCTTCAAAAGGAATTTCTTTAGTGGTCCAGGGCATGTGCTCTAAACAAAGGGAAGCCCTTCTGTCTGCCTCCTGGATTCTAACCACGGACGCCTCGGATTATGCTTGGGGAGGCCATTTTCAGGGCAATTGTTTGCAGGGCCTTTGGACAAAGGATCAGAAGCACCTGCATATCAATCTAAAGGAAATGTTAGCCATTCAGAAAGCTCTATTGGCCTTCAGGAATGTTCTACAACCGGGACAACTGTTAATACGGACAGACAACACCACAGTTATGTGGTACATAAACAAGCAAGGGGGATCTCATTCCTACCCCCTTTGCAGACTAGCCATGGATCTATGGAACACAGCTCTAGCTTGCAATCTGGATCTTCAAGCTCAATTTCTACCAGGAAAACAAAACTTCCTGGCAGACAGTCTGAGCAGAAATCTTTCGGATCCACACGAGTGGATGCTGGACACCACAGTATTCAGGAGGATAACTGCAGTCTGGGGATGTCCTCACATAGACCTCTTTGCATCCCATCTCAATCATCAACTACAGACTTTTTGCACCAGGTCTTTCCACAGAGAAGCTTGGAAAGTGGACGCCCTGTCATTCAGTTGGAGGAACCTCTCGGGATATGCCTTTCCGCCTCTTCCTCTTCTTCCACGGGTTTTATTGAAGAAAAACAGGACAAGCCCAAGATGATAATCTTGCTGGCTCCAAATTGGCCTCGGCAGTTTTGGTACCCAACTCTAAAAAACCTATGCCTGGAGCCCCCTTGGGTTTTACCTCAGTCTCCGAACCTTCTGTCCCAACATCAGGGTCAGGTTCTACACTCCCATGTCAGAACTCTCAGCCTGGCGGCCTGGTAAATCCAGGGCCTTTGATTTCCTTACTGCCCAAGCAGGTTATGGATGTCATTTTAGAAGCCAGACGTCCTAGCACTAGAAAATCTTATGCAGGAAAATGGAAAAGATTTTGTTCCTGGATGCAGGCTCAGGATTCTGATCCTCTTCTTCCTAACATTACTTTAATTTTACTTTACTTTACAGATTTCTTACATAAGGGTCTCTCTCTTCCGTTAAGATACATGCCTCTGCTATTTCTGCTCATTATAATACAGACCCTCCCATCTTTTCCCACCAACTCATGCGACAGTTTCTCAGAGGAGCTAAGAACTTAAGACCTCCTAGATGATCTCCTATTCCTGCTTGGGATCTCAACTATGTTTTGGAAAAACTAACCTTGCCTCCTTTTGAGCCTGCTGCCTCCTCTGACATCAAGTTTTTTATCTTGGAAGACAGCCATCCTGTTAGCCCTAACCTCTGTCAGGAGAGTTTCAGAGTTACAAGCTCTTATGGCTGTGGAACCATATATTATTTTTCATCAAGACAGGGTATCTTTGAGGACTAATCCTACCTTCATGCCTAAGGTGGTTTCCAAAGTGGCTTTAAATCAAACTATTCACTTGCCAACCTTTTTCTCCACTCATCAAAATAAAGGGGAAATGATCTTACATTCCTTGGATGTGCACAGACAGCTACGTTTTTACCTGAACAGAACCAAAGACATCAGACAATCAGAGCAATTGTTTGTTTCTTATGCTTCAAGTTCCCAAGGTAAAGCCATTTCAAAACAGACTATTTCTAAATGGATTGCTCATGGAATCAAATTTTGTTATTCTCACCATGGAAAGCAAGTCCCAGGGAGTATACGGACTCATTCCACCAGAGCTGCTGCCACTTCTGTGGCCTTCCTCAGAGGAGTTCCTACCAAGGACATTTTGGAAGCTGCAACTTGGAGTTCAGTGCATACATTTTCTAAGCACTACAATCTACCTCTCTATTCTAAGTCTAGGGCAGGCTTTGCTTCTGCAGTCTTGCAGGGCCTTTTAGCCGCCCCTTCCTCTTTATGACCTCCTCCCTTTCACTCTGCTTTGGGATTCTACCCTACAGTCATGACTGCAACAGTGAAACACTATGAACATAGTACAGTTGTGTACCCTTACCATAAATGTAGATGTTCGAGTGTCTTCACTGTTGCAGTCTGGGTTTCCCTCCCTCCTGTCCCCTTTTATTTTTACCTTTGTATGGTTTCCTTTCTCACCATTCTTTTGAGGTGTATTTGCAAAGGTTATGGGACCTTACTCATTTTGGAACTCCTGACATCTGGGGCAAGAAAAACTGGAAAACATGGCGTCAGCTGTCAGCTTTGTACTCCTGGTGCTCTGACGTCAGGAAGCATGGTTGAACAGCCGACGCCGGACCCAGACTTTGGGATTCTGGCCAACCGAGGACTGCCTGCCGGCAGGGGAGAACCCTACAGTCATGACTGCAACAGTGAAGACACTCTTAACATCTACATTTATGGTAAGTGTACACAACTGTACTTTTTAGCTTCCCAAAAAACTTCTTAAAGTTTGCCAAAGCCAGTGGAAAAGATTTGCCGTTTGGGCTTCCAAAGTAAATATTGATCCTTTCTCAGCCGCAATTTCAGCCATCCTTTTTCTTACTCTTCTCTCCAAGGAATGGGCTAGTTTGTCACTATTAAACTTCAGCTGACAGCCATTTCCAATTTTCCTGCTGGATGTGTTTCTGGCACCCTTGCTGCATCAAAGTTATAGAAAAGCATTCATGGAAAGGATTTTTCCTGCTTAGATCCCCGATAAAACATCCATCTCTGCCGTGGGAACTAAACCCTCTGAACCAGCGAATGATTGTGAAATGAAATTCCTTTACAGCGAATGATCGTGAAATGAAATTCCTTTACAGCGAATGATCGTGAAATGAAATTCCTTTACAGCGAATGATCGTGAAATGAAATTCCTTTACAGCGAATGATCGTGAAATGAAATTCCTTTACAGCGAATGATCGTGAAATGAAATTCCTTTACAGCGAATGATCGTGAAATGAAATTCCTTTACAGCGAATGATCGTGAAATGAAATTCCTTTACAGCGAATGATGGTGAAATGAGATTCCTTTACAACGAATGATAGTGAAATGAAATTCCTTTCTTGGAAAACCATCTTTTTGGTACCGGTCACATCAGCAAGAAGAATTTCCAAACTTCAGGCATTGTCACTGAAAAGCGCCTTACATCATTTTTTATAAAGTCTCTTTCCTTACCAGTCCATCCTTTATGCCTAAGGTAGCCACAGAGACTAGTGTTAATCAGTCTAGACAGTTGCCATTCTTTCCAAAAATTTCTAACAAGGGTGAATATATTTTGCATTTGCTTCTTGTGCATAGACAATTGCAGTTCTACCTTCATAGAAAAAAAACTGCAGAAAGTCTGACCAACTGTTTTTCTCACCAAACTGTCTAGGTCAAGCAGGCTCCAAAGTTACATTAGCTAAATGGATTGCTGACTGTATTTCACTAATTTATTTGAAAATAGGTTGAACTTGCCTCTTTCCTAAAGCACATTGTACTAGATCTATGGCTACACCATTCTCCTCCAGAGCATCAATTGATATTTGTGCTGCTGCCACTTGGTCAAAGGCTCATACCTTTGTGACGCATTATAAATTAGACATTGTGTACAGAAGTAGAGCTTCCTTTAGTTAAACCATGCTCTGGCATATTATTCCTTGAGGCCACCCGAGAGTAATGTAGCTGGGGACTCTGATCCAATAGTGAGGAAGAATGAAAAGGACAAAATCAGATTTAGAAGTTGTGTACTTACCATAACTTGGCATCTGTGTTATCCATTTTCATTCTTCTTCATCATCCCTCCCAGCCATCCCCAACCTGTTGGCTCCTAGATGACCTGTTGGATTTATAGAAACCTTTATGTTCCTGGTTTGAGCCACCAATTTCTTTCTGTCTACACTTTATTTTTATCTGTTAGGCAGTAAGGCAGCAAACTCGATCTGAGGAGACTAGAGTGTGTAGGGAATTATGGGCTAGAGGGAGGAGCTCGAGTCTAGGAATTCTGAAGAAGTGCAGCCAAGTCTGCTCAGAGGGTTGGATCTGTAACGTAATAGTGAGGAAGAATGAAAATGGACAACACAGATGCCAGGCTGTGGTAAGTACCTAAACACTAAAGGTGGAGGAGTGTCCATATTCACCAAGGATATTCACACCTCCAGGCTAGTTGCACAACACAATGCATTTGAAATTCTCCAGGTGCAACTTACACTAGGTAAGACTGCAATCCAAATTGTAGCTTGTTACAGATCCCCAGCCATGTCCCAAGATTCTCACTACACCTTTCTAAACATACTGGAAAATATTAAGATACAACCAAACACCTTAATTCTGGGTGATTTCAACTACCCTGCCATTAATTGGGAAAACTACTCTGGTACCAACCCCTTTTCCCAACGGTTCTTGGAATTCATAAATTCCAACGCCCTGGATCCAACTAATCCATTGTCCCACCAGGGGCTCCAATATCCTAGACCTGGTCATTACCAACATGGGAGACAGATGCTCCACACCAATGGTCACCCCCTCGTTGGTCAGGTCTGACCATAAGCAAATCACCCTTGACATCCACATCCCACCCCCCAGTAAGGAAACCTCCTTAAAAAACTTTTCCAAAGCCAACTTCAAGCTACTGAAGTCAGAAGTGACAAACTTCACAACACCCACACAGATGGGATCTGGAAGTTCGACTGCAGAATCCTACACTAAGGCACTGTACACGAGCACATCCACTCGTGCATGAATCGTGCCATCCCAAATAGAACCAAGATGTTCTTCTCCAAAAAAAAGGAAGCCAATCTGGTGGTCCCCTGCTATAAACAAACTATACAACAGAAGGAAGAAACTGTTGCAAGAAAGAGGAAAATCCCAGGATGCAAAAAACTCCCTCACCAGCCTCAGTAAGAGGCTGAGATCCCTCATAAAATCCTCAAAAGCTAGTTACGAAAATAAAATTGCCAAAGATTCCAAAGACAACCACAAGGCATTCTATAGTTATGTCAAGAATCTAAATGGCAATGCTCAGATCTGCTCTGAGTTACAACAGAATGACATTAAATATACTGATCCCAAGGATATTGCCAATATCCTGTCAGATCGATTTAGTGCCAACTTCACTCCACTCACACTCCCTAAAGGGCCCATCTCAATACCAAAAGATTGCCAAATTCCGATAATCACGGCCACACAGGTAGAAACCACACTCTCCCAAGCTAAGAATTCAGCATCCATGGGACCAGATGACATCCCAGGCTGTGTACTACAAGAACTACAAAATGAACTGGCACCTCACCTAAGTGTCATGTTTAATCAGCCTCACATCAGGCTTCGTGCCCACTGAGTGGCGCACAGCTACAGTTATCCCGCTCCACAAGGGAGGATCCACCTTAGATCCCGGGAACTACCGTCCCATCAGGCTGACAAGCCCGATTTGCAAGGGCATGGAACGCATTATCATGGAACTTGTAAACAAAGACATTGGCAACCTTCAAACACTGGACCCCACCCAATTTGGGTTTGTGAAGGGATGATCTTGTCTCCTGAATCTGATTGACTTCTTTGAATCAGTCTCCAGAGCTGTGGACAAGAGTAAGGCAGTCCACACAGCCTATCTGGACCACGCCAAGGCCTTTGACACCATCCCCCACTCTGGAATCATAGATAAAGTTACTAAGCTGGGCATAAATCACTGTGTCACTCGATGGGTTGCTAACTGGCTTACTGACAGAACCCAGACCGTAAAAGTAGTCTACTCCAAATCCAGCTCCAGACAAGTGGAGTACCTCAGGGTTCAGTCCTGGGACCACTCTTGTTTGGCATCTACTTCTCTGAAGTATAGGCCAACACTAAGGGACTCTGGCTAACAAAGTTTGCAGATGACTGCAAACTGGGAGCCATTATTGAATCCCCAAATGATGTGGATATTCTACAAAAGGGCCTTACAGAAACAGATGCCTGGTGCCAGAGCCATGGGCTCAAGCTTAATGCCAAGAAATGTATAGTTATACCCGTTGGGGAAAAAAACCTGTACCCATGAATTACCACATAGGTGGCAGGACACTAAACATCGAAAGTGTGATGAGAGACTTAGGGACACAGGTGGACAGTGGTCTCACTTTCGATAACCACATTGCCACAACAGTCAGGAAATCCTTCTATGTGGCACACCTCATCACTAAGGGCTTTTCATCCAGAAAAAAGGTCATTGTCCACTGTACTCATCCCTCATTTGACCCATTATAGAGTATAATGCCCCATTTGGTATGCACCTCACAAGACATCTGCAACAGCTGGAAAGGCCACAGAAATACCTCACTAAAAGAATCACAGGCCTAAAGCAGATGCCATATACTGACGGTCTAAAAAAAAAAAAAAAACTCCAGCTATACTCTGTGGCATATCGTCTACTCAGAGGCGATCTCTGCTTAACATACAAGGCCATGTCAAACCCTGAGCTGTTGTGCATGCTCCACTTAGAGATCCCAATCCCTCATAGCCACACGCTCCAGGGATCTAAACTTTGTCATCACAATGAACAAAACATGCTGGAGGGATAGGTTCCTGATCCAGAGACACCCCCATACTCTGGAATAGACTGCCCATATATATCAAGCAGAGCGCCTCATTGGCCCTCTTCAAAAGGAACCTTGATGATTGGATGGGAGATAGGAAATTCACCCCAGGGATCATGTCAGTCGCCCTGCTAGACGGGCCTGGAGAAGTAAATATTGTGGGAAGAAATATCCAGGGAATTGTTATGGCTAGGCTTGCATAGGCCCTAGGGCCGATAACCTAGTACCAACCCATGAACTTCTTATTTTCTGCTGTCTAATAGCAGAACTATTGAGCATAGGGCTGAGAGTCTAGTAAAATATTTCAGTGAGTCAGGTTATTGACGTACCATATCATCCGCAGGTCAAACTGATGTAGAGCCCTTAGGTGAAAAAAGGAAAAGCGCTTCAGACTTGGAAACACTAATGACACTTGTTCACCATTGGCCAGCCTTCCCAGTCCTGTGATTGTTGAAAAAAGTGAGATGCCTTCACAGCCCCCTCCAGCTAAGGTGGTGTTACAGTCCCCTATAGAGACCCATTCAGAGTTCTGTATGCCTCCAGGTCACTGTACTTCCTTATAAGCCAAAGGACTTGGCTCACTGATCGATGCAGGGCTGCTTTATGGGCTCTGGTTTTCAACAACTACTCTAAAACAGATGATGTCTCTTAGTGTCCTCAGGAGATCACCTCAGCCTACTAGTTTGGTTGTTCATCCAGCTACTAGTGCGGAGGTTGGCCCTAAGCAAAAAAACCTAAGGCCGTTAAAAAAAAAAAAAAAAAAAAACTACAGCCACCTTGCTTCAGCCTAGGACTACTGGCTTCCATTCCCAGGCCTTACCAACAAGACCTGGTGAGGTTGGCTGAGGATTTGATTTCTTTGATCAGATCCAGACACACACGTACACAGACATGCACACACACACGCGCACAGACATGCACGCACACGCGCGCAGACATGCGCGCACACACGCGCCGACATGCGCGCACACGCGCGCCGACATGCGTGCACACGCGCGCCGACATGCGTGCACACGCGCGCCGACATGCGCGCACCCGCGCGCCGACATGCGCCAGCAGCGCCGACATCTACCAGCGCGCCGACATGCGCAGACATGCGCTGCGTCTGTCGCGCGTCAAGACGCCAGCACAGACACACGCACACATCCTTTGAAACATCTCCTGGTAAAAGAAAGTGGGATGTCCCTTCACAGGAACATTCTGACCCTTTTAACTTTGAGGATGATTTTGATAGAGTCCCCCCATCCTTGAAGTGGTGCATTTATGGCTTCCTATGGGGATTCTGACTGACGAGAAACTTCTGCTTAGTGGACAGCAAAGATTCCAACTATCAAGTAAAAATAGACATTCCAGGAAGTTCTTGTTCAGGCTGTGTGCAAGTCGCTACCATTTTTGAGCACTGCTGTTTGGTGTCCAAGAGCATGACAGTGGTAGCTTGGCTGGGCTACAGAGATTGTCTTGCCATTTCTGTAGGACTGGCTCCTTACAGAGACCTAAAGGGCATCTTTGTTTCAGATGAGAGTTTCTGGTTCTGCTTCCCTGTCTTGGGTTTCAGTCAGTTAAAAGTTCAATGTGAGCCTGAAGTCTAACTTAAAACCTGTGCAAGCTCTAGAATTTATTGGATAACATCTGGACACCACCAGTCAAATTGCCAGGCTACCTCCCTCAAGACCATTGCTGTTTCAGAGGCTGCTAGCTTAATACGTCTTCGCAGCCTAATGACTGCTACTATTTGTCTCGTCTCTCTGACAAGATTCTTTTGAGTTCTTCAATGAATGTTGAGTTCAGTAGTCACTGCATACCCATCCAGTGACTTTTCCAGTTTGTCTTACAGGCATCTGTTGCAATCATCTTTTGGTGGCTGATGTTTGATAAGGTTGCTGCAGGTCACTTACTTGCTTCTTCCCCAACCAAAGGCCACAATGACCACAGATACTTTCCCTCTGAGATGGGCATTTTAATGGGAAGACGGCCCAAAGTACCTTGTCCCTATCAGAGGCATGTCTGCACATCCAGTGTTGGAGATGTCAGCAGTTTTCCTAGCATTGCAGGCCTTTCACGTCTGCTCCCCCAAGGGTATGATAGTTGTGCAAAACACCGCAGTGGTTTGGTACTTAAGCAAGGGAGAACCCAATCCTACTTTGTGTCTAAGGCACCATGCAGGTATGACAGAGGTTGATGTCCTCAGCACTTTCTGATAGCAGTGCACATACTGCGGAAATCCAGCATTCTAGTAGACAAACTGGGTAGGAGTATTTTGGTGCCTCATGAGTGGTTCCTCAATACATCAGTTGCTGTGCAGATTTTCAGCACCTAGGGCCCAGCTATACTACACTTGACCCCATTTGAGACCCGATGTAGCAGGTTCGTTCTGTACCCTGATGCCTCCAGAAAGACAGTCACCAAGGAATGCTGTTCTGCATGCTTAGCCCACAGGTCTCCTTCACACCTACCTTACCCATGCCTGTGATAGTTTATGTAGAGTGCAACCATAATACTTTTAGCCCTCTTAAGTCCCAGAGAAAACTGACTCCAATTTCTGTGGCCCCACTTGTTGCACCCCGTTGGGTTCGTGATTCCATTCCAGATTTGATTTCATATCTATCAGGCCATCATCACTCGATTCTGAAGTCCCACAAGATGACCACATTGTTCCTTCAAGCTCAGTGGATAGAGATCCCAAACTCTCTCAAAAGGTTGTGCTTATTCTTTCTTCTACCAGGAGAATTTATGCTAGAAAATGAACATTTTCTATTTGGATGTCTTCTCAGGGTCTGGATCCATTATCTATCTGCTTTAGTCAATTTTGGATTTTCTTATGGCGCTTTTTCACTCTAGGCTCAGTTATTGCACATTAAGGTTCAGATGGCAGCTATTTCAAATTTTCACGTTGGTCAGGGGCAGTCATCTGTCAGGCTGTATAAGACTCTCTTGAAAGGGACCTTTCCTACTCAGGCCGCCGCCTTGGGATTTGCTATTCCTTTAAACTGACAGAGGCTCCTTTTGAGCCAGCATTTACTTTACAGTTGAAGTTCTTCTCTTTAAAATAAACTCTTTGCAGTCTCCTTACCTTATCTTTCACAAAGATAGGGTTTCTTTGAGGACAGATCACTCTTCTTGCCCAAGGTGGCCTCTGAGTCTAATTTGTGCCAATCGATTCAGTTACCAGTTTTGTTCCCAAATTGCAGGAGGAGTATGTGCTCCATTGTCTAGATGTTCACTGCCAACTGAGATTTCATTTGGATAACTAGGTCAGACCAGCTTTTGTGTTCTTTTGTAAAGCCAAATTGGGTAAACCTGTTTCTAAGGTCAGACTGTCAAGATGGCTTTCTGATTGCTTATCTTTTGTTCTGTGGCAGGTGTGCCATTGCCCAGTAAGCTGAAAGCACATTCTACCAGGGCATTAATCTCTACAGCCTTTCTTTACAGTGTGTAATGGCCATCTAATCTACTACCCATATTTTTGTAGCCCATTGTAAAAAAGATATCCACTGTAGATCCAGGGCATCCTTTGACAACACCATTTTGCGAAACATTCTCTAATACCACCCAGATGTCCTTCATGGATGCATCTGCAGTCATAACAAGTGGGTTGTCCTGTCGTCAGGCAGCCCTGCAGTCGGCCGGATTCCAAAGTCCGGGTCCGACTTCGGCTGATGTCGCACTCCACCCGACGTCATCTCTGTTGGTCTTCGGGTATAAAAGCATCAGCCGACACCATTTTCCTCAGTCTTTCTTGCCGCGAGGCGCCCGAAGCAGAAGCTGTTCGCAAGTGCCGGTCGGTCGGATCCAGAGATTACTTCTACCGAATACTACTTCGAAGACTTCTAAAGCTAAGTACCCCGTTGGGGACTCTTTCTTGCCTCAGCCGATGTCAGAAAAAGTTAACAATTGTTTAACCTGTGGGAAACAAATACCTCATAAAGATTTCCACTCTTACTGTCTGCCTTGTTTAGGCCCAGCCCACGACGTAGCAGCCTGTTCGGCCTGTGCCTCTTTCAACCGACGACGCTTGGGCCGGTCGGAGTTTGCAGAACAGTTTTTCGGTACTGATTTTGCGTACATTATGCCGTCGGATCCTCCGACTACCCAATCTACCAAAACGCAAAGATAAAGACCGACACTCGCGGTCCGCGGTTTCGGCCGAAACCACGGTAAAGCAAATCATGAGTGTCTCGGTTTCGGCCGAAACCGAGAAAACTGATCAAAGTACAGCTGAACCTATTCTTACAACTGAGGCCCCTGCTACAACTCTTGAATCGACCTCAGAAATTGTACCCACTACGGTGGTTGACTTATCAGACACCATCCTTGGATGTCTCTACCCCAGCACGTGGTGCTGCTAGGCCTCCAGCAGCCATGTCCATTAAGGCCTTCGCCAGGGCTAAAGCAGCCAAGACTACTAAATCAGTGCCTGTTAAACCCCCACATCCAGGCCCTCTTCTAGTTCTCAAATGCTTTCTTTGGCAGAAGATTTAATTTCTTTAATTAGAGGATCTCAATCTCACCCAGACAGGGCCTCTCAGCCCCAGAGAAGAGACCTAGGGCAGAGCCCCTGAGCCAGTGTCTTCTGATGATTCTGCTGATGAATCAGACATAACTGACCAGCCAGAGGCTCCCTTCTCCAATTTTGAAGATTCTGATGCTGAAGAATCCATTCCAGCTGCTTCCCCACCAGAATAATTCTCCTTTGGGGAAACCTTGCATGCCATGCGAGAACAGTTCCAATGGCAGCAACAGGATTTTTCAGACTCCAGAAAAGACTTAGGACCTTTCTGCACCTCCCACAGCACAGGCCCTTGGCTATACCTCCTGTTCTCTCTGTGGTGGATGATGCTTTCAATGATGTTTGCTCCGCTCCAGACTCTTTACCCCAGCCCCTGCCAAACCAGACAGATTTTACAGGGTGCCAGATACTCATCACCACCTTTACAAGGCCCCTCTTGCAGACCCAGAAACTATATCCCAGGGTCCCAAGGCAGTAGCCGCGACCACAGCTAAAAACCCTATTCCTTCTGAAAGGGAAGCAAGGTCATTAGACAGATGGGGTAAAAGGTCTACACTTCAGCTACTCTCTCAGCTAGAGCTTTAAACTGTCAGTTTCACATGATACAATACCAAGAGTTTATGCTTGATCAGTTAACTTAAAAACTAACCACTGATGAATCTCTTGATAAGAAATATGTATTAGAGATGGTAAATAACATACAACAAGTTAGCAACCATTCCTTAAAATGTGGCTATGATGCACTGGAGGCTTCATTTAGATCAGCCATGACAGGCACAGTGATAAGAAGGCATGCATGGCTAAAGGAACAAGCTTTACGGATCATGTTAAAGCTAAGTTGCTAGATGCTCCTATGGACAAGACAAGTTTGTTTGGTACACCTGCCCAGCAGGTTATGAAGAAAATGGAAGAAAAGGCAAAATCTGTTCAAACTGTCAAAGATTTCTTGCAGGTTCAACCCCAAGGTTTAGCAGGAACTGGCCTGCCAAAAATTGGTCCTTTCCTGACTCCACAAAATTTCAAAGGGGCAGGAATAGACGTTCCAGAGGCAGAAACCAATCCAGAGGAGGGGCCTACAGAGGACGACAGTGGCAAGGTAACAACAGAGGCACAGACACAGCCACTGCCACTACATCAGCACAACCACAGTGACTTAATCCTAACTCCGCCTACCAGGGAACAAATAGCAGCTCCTCTAGGCGGAAAGTTAACCTTATTTTCAAAGAACTGGCACTACATAACAAAAGACAAGTGGATTTTACAAACCATAGATCAAGGTTACCGGTTTCACTTCCACACTCTACCAGTCAAAAGAGGAATGCCAAATCTACCTCCAAATCAAAAAACAGAGGCTCTACGCCAGATAATGGAGTTAGCAAACATGAGCTGTGGAAAGAGTGCCAACAGCAGAACAAGGAAAGGGGTTCTATTCCAGACTATTCCTAGTTCCAAGAAAGGAAAAAAGTTGGAGACCAATTCTCGACCTGTCCACCTTAAATACATGCATCATTGTCCCAAAATTCAAAATGCTGACCCTACAGCAACTTCTTCCCATGCTGGGCAAGGAGTCTTGGCTGGTAACTCTAGATCTCAAGGAGGCATACCTGCACGTCCCCATTCGACCAATCTGCAGAAGATACCTCAGATTTCTTGCAGGATCAGAGCACTATCAATTCTCAGCATTGCCCTTTGGCTTATCTACTGCCCAGAGTATTCACAAAATGCCTGGCATCAGTAATCGCCCATTGCAGACTACAGGGAATTCAAATTTACCCATACCTGGACGACTGCCTACTACAAGGGGACAACAAAAGCAAGCTGACAACAGATTTACAAAGGGTCATTTACTTGCTACAAGGACTGGGATACACAGTCAATTTACAAAAGTCAAGGCTGATACCATCCCAAACAAGGACATTCTTGGGCGCGGAATTGGACACAGTACAACAAATGGCATTCCTGACTACAGAAAACAAAAAGAACTTCCTCTTTACTTCTTGGCACTAACAAAACTGAACAAGTTAACAGCAAGAAAATTTCTGCAGGCCTTGGGCTTCATGGCATCATGCATAATCTTGGTCCCATTTGCCAGACTACATATGAGGAAACTACAGTGGTACCTAAAGAATTTATGGTCCCAACACAGACACAGTCTAGAAACAGAAATCCCACTAATTCCATGCTTAAAACAGGAGTTCCTATGGTGGGCTCAGGCATGCCAGTCAAACCCAGGCCTACCCTTTCGCAGATGTCAACCAAGCCAGACCATCACAACAGGCGCTTCAGACCTAGGATGGGGGCCCACATGCTGGACAAATGCGTGCAAGGATTGTGGACACAGGATCAACTTCACCTACACATCAATCTAAAAGAAATGCTGGCAGTAAAACTGGCAATCCAAAAGTTCAAACCATTCCTCAAAGAGGGCCAGTTGATGATAAGGACAGACAACACCACAGTCATGTGGTACATCAACAAACAGGGAGGCACTCATTCATACCCCCTATGCAGAATGACCTTGGAGCTGTGGACCCTGGCACTCAGCTACAACATTCAGTTACAGGCAATATTTGTACCGGGGAAAGACAATACTCTAGCAGACATATTAAGCAGAACCACTTAGGATGCCCACGAATGGAAGCTGCACCCGGACATCTTCAAGACCATCTCAAAGAAATGGGGAATGCCACAGATAGACCTATTCGCATCACCTCTCAATCACCAGCTCAAATAATTCTGCACAAGGACATTCCACCCACTAGCATGGAAAGTGGACTCACTCTCCTTCAACTGGAAAGGCCTAACAGCATATGCATTCCCACCTCTTCCTTTGATACACAAGGTACTACTAAAAATCAAGGAAGAACGTCCAAGGATAATCCTGATAGCTCCAAACTGGCCAAGACAACACTGGTACCCACTACTGAAGAGCATGTCTCGAACAATATGTGGCCAATACCCTGATGCCTTTGATGTTAACTCAGAACAACTACAGCATCATACATCCAAACCTAAAGACGCTGCAACTGACTGCATGGAACATCACATAGCAGCAGCTAATCCAGAACTTTCCCAAAGAGTTAAAGACATTATTCTTGAAGCACGCAGACCTTCAACAAGAAGGAACTATGCTGGAAAATGGAAAAGGTTTGTCATTTGGAGTAATGGAAAGAGGAAAAGATGTGTCAAACATAGATATGCCTAACATTCTGGAGTATCTGGCGAACTTCTTCATTCAGGCCTGTCCTACTCCTCCATCAAGATACATGCATCAGCTATTTCAGCAGAATACAGCTTTGATCCACCTGTTTTTTCGCACCCTTTGCTCAGGCAGTTCCTCAGAGGTATCAAGAATGTAAAACCTCCAAGGAAACCACCATTACCAGCTTGGGATTTAAACTTTGTGCTAGAAAAGTTGACACTATCACCCTTTGAACCAGCAGCAACAGCAGACCTACAACACCTGTCATGGAAAACTGCTTTCCTACTGGCAATTACTTCAGCAAGGAGGGTTTCAGAACTACAGGCCTTGATGGCAGTGCAACCCTTCCTAATCTTCCACCAAGATAGAGTGTCCATGAGGACTAACCCTACATTTATGCCCAAGGTGGTATCCAGAGTATCTTTAAACCAGGCAATCCACCTACCTACCTTCTTTCCCAACCCACAAAACAGAGGGGAAAGAATACTGCATACCTTGGATGTACATAGACAGCTACGCTACTACTTGGACAGAACAAAAAATAGCAGAAAGACTGACCAACTTTTTGTAGCCTATGCAACAGGAAGGGAAGGAAAAGCTATTTCCAAACAGACAATCTCCAAATGGATAGGAAATTGCATACGATACTGTTACTCCTTCCATGGAAAACCAATTCCACAGAACATAAGACCTCATTCTACAAGGGCAACAGCCACTACCACAGCCTTCTTACGAGGAGTGGCAACCAAAGACATTATTGAGGCGGCTACTTGGACCTCCGTGCATACATTTGCCAAGCATTATAATTTGCCTCTATATTCCAGATCCCGAGCAGGATTTGCCACTGCTGTACTGTGAGGGATCCTAAACACACCATAATCTACTTCTATCCTCCTCCCCTAGTTGGCTATGGTATTCTACCCACTTGTTATGACTGCAGATGCATCCATGAAGGACATAGTACAGTTTTGTACCTACCATAAATGTAGATGTCCGAACTGGATAGCATCTGCAGTCAGGATTACCCTCCCGCCTTCCCCTCTGTGGTACTCCTAGGGTGTTTACCCTCCTAATAGCTAGCTGTTTGGGAGTCTTTATGGTGTATTTGTTTGTATATATGTACATATATGCTTATTTTTTGTGTTTACCTCTATCTATTTGGAAACATTGGCATCTATCCAAATTTTAGCCTGCAAGAGGGCTACTGGCATCTGGGGCAAGAAACACTGAGGAAAATGGCGTCGGCTGATGCTTTTATACCCGAAGACCAACAGAGATGACGTCGGGTGGAGTGCGACATCAGCCGAAGCCGGACCCGGACTTTGGAATCCGGCCGACTGCAGGGCTGCCTGACGACAGGACAACCCACTTGTTATGACTGCAGATGCTATCCAGTTCGGACATCTACATTTATGGTAGGTACAAAACTGTACTTTATCTGGCTAGGGACTCGCTCACACAGGTTGAATTGGATGGTATGGACATAAAAGTTAACTTTCCATAATGAGAGATCCGTTTTCTTCCGTCCGTCCTCAGAAGTTTTTCTGCATCCCTCTTCCAAAATGTCACTGGTTAATTTGTGGCTCATGAAGGACCTTGTAGACTGGCCCAAGGTCTGGCTTTGGAATCCCTCCAGTCTTTTTCAGACATTGTAGGGAGAATTTCCTGGGACAGGCCAGGTAGACTAGGGCAAATTCAGTTAGTGGTCACTTGGGTAAGCATTGCTGTATGAGAGAAGAGGTGGAGCTTTGGAGCTCAACATTCTGATCTGCAAGCCTCTGATATGATAACCCACAGGTTGAGACAGCACCAATCTAAAGTACATAACTTTAGTTTCTTTGAACCATTGTGGATACAAGGATGATGTCCTTCAAGGATGCATCTGCAGTCATAACATACGGGTTGTCCTGCCTCAGGCAGCCCTTCGGTTGGCCGGATTCCAAAGTCTGGGTCTGGCCTCGGCTGATGTCGCACTTTCCCCGACGTCAGAGTGTCTGGGGTATAAAAGCATCAGCCAACGCCATTTTCCTCAGTCTTTCTTGCCGCGCGGTGCCCGAAGCAGAAGCTGTTCGCAAGTGCCGGTCGGTCAGATCCAGAGATTTCAGCTACCGAAGACTTCGAAAAAAGCTAAGTAACCCGCTGGGGACTCTTTCTTGCCTCAGCCGATGTCAGACAAAGTAAATAATTGTTTAACTTGTGGGAAACAAATACCTCATAAGGATTTCCATTCTTCCTGCCTTCCTTGCTTGGGCCCAGACCACGACGTATCAGCTTGTTTAGCCTGTGCCTCCTTCAACCGACGGACTCTTAGACGTCGGTCGGAGTTTGCAGAGGAGTTTTTTGGAACCGCTTTTGCTTATAAAATGCCGTTGGAGACTCCGACTTCACATATGGTCAAAAAACGCAAGGAAAAGGACCGACACTCGCGGCCAGCGGTTTCGGCTGAAACCACGGCTAGGCCTACCGCGAGTGTCTCTGTTTCGGCTGAAACAGAGTCCACGGCTATTCCTACTACCGAAACCATACCTCCGACCACCGAGGCCAGAGAGGCCCCGGCTGAGTCGGCTTCAGAACTCCCTACCGAAGCTAGTGTTCAGGAATTGTCCAACACCATACCTTTGGACATTTCTACCCCTGCACGTGGGGCAGCTAGGCCCCCAGCTTCTATGTCTATTAAGGCCTTCTCCAGGGCTAAAGCTGCCAAACTTTCAAAAGCTTTGCCTGCCAAATCTACTTCCTAGAGGCCTTCCTCTAGTTCTCAGATCCTCAGTCTTGCTGAGGACCTTATCTCCTTAATTAGGGGTTCCCAACCTCACCCAGACAGGGCCTCCCAACCTCCTCCAGACAAAAGGCCCAGGACTGACCCCTCTGAACCTCACTCCTCAGATTACTCCACGGGTGGATCTGATTTGTCAGACCACCAGGAAGGGGCCTACTCGCCTTATGAGGATTCGGATGCTGAAGAATCTATCCCTTCGGCCTCCCCCCCCCCCCCCCCTGAAGAATTTTCCTTTGGGGAGACTTTACACTCCATGAGAGAACACTTTCAGTGGCAGGGTCAGGATTTCTCTGATTCTAGAAAAAGATTAAGGACCTTTTTGCTTTTGCCCCGGCATAGGCCCTTAGCTATACCTCCGGTTCTAACTGTAATTGATGATGTGTACAATGATGTCAGTACTGCACCTGATTCACTTCCTCCGGCCCCCGCCAAACCTGACAGATATTACAGGGTCCCGGATTCTCACTTCCACCTGTATAAAGCCCATGCTGCAGACCCAACAACTATTTCTCAGGACCCTAAAGGGGTTGCAGCCGCTACTGCCAAAAATCCCCTACCCTCTGAAAGGGAGTCTAGAGCATTAGAGAGATGGGGAAAAAAGGTTTATACATCTGCTACTCTTTGTGCCAGGGCTTTAAACTGTCAATTCCATATGATACAGTACCAAGAATTTTTGTTAGATCAGCTAAATAAGAAACTTTCTTTACCTGAACCCTTAGACCGTAAATCCCTTCAGGATTTGGTACACAACTCACAACAGGTCAGTAATCATTTCTTAAAATGTGGCTATGATGCACTGGAGGCTTCATTTAGATCAGCTAGGACTGGGGCAGTAATTCGTAGGCATGCCTGGCTGAAGGAGCAATCTTTGCCAGACCATGTCAAGGCTAAACTCCTCGATGCTCCAGTGGAGAAACAACATTTATTTGGCTCCCCTGCACAGGAGATTCTAAAGAAGGTTGAAGAAAAAGCAAAATCTGTGCAAACAGTTAAAGATTTCCTGCAAGCTCAACCTCCGAGGTTCAGCAGAAACTGGCCTACAAAGAATTGGTCCTTTCCAGACTCCTCCAGAGCACAGAGAGGCAGAAACAGGCGCCCTAGAGGCAGAGGTCAATCCAAGGGCCCCTACAGAGGCAGTCAGTGGCAGCCTGCTAACCAGAGGAGTAGTGCAACAGCTACAACTACTACCACTACTACAGGACAGACCCAATGACTTGACTCTGATTCCGCCTACCAGGGATCAACTGGAAGCACCCTTGGGCGGAAAGCTGGCTTTATTCTCAAAAAACTGGCATTACATTACAAAGGATACATGGACATTGCAAGTAATAGACAAAGAATACAGGTTTTACTTCCATACTTTGCCAAAAAGGGGCGGAATGCCAAACCTTCCACCAAACCAGAAGGCAGAGGCTTTAAGACAAATCGGCAAGTTACTTCAGATGAAAGCTATAGAAAGGGTACCATCTACAGAACAAGGCCAAGGATTTTACTCCAGACTATTCCTTGTACCAAGAAAAGAAAACCAATGGAGGCCTATACTCGACCTGTCCGCACTGAACACTTATTTCATTGTGCCAAAATTCAAAATGCTGATCCTACAGCAACTTCTTCCCATGTTGGGCAAGGAGTCTTGGCTGGTGACTCTAGATCTCAAGGAGGCATACCTGCACGTCCCTATCCGACCAGATTGCAGAAGACACCTCAGATTTCTTGCAGGGATCAGAGCATTATCAATTCTCAGCATTGCCCTTTGGCTTATCTACTGCGCCCAGAGTATTCACGAAATGCCTGGCATCAGTAATTGCGCACTGCAGACTTCAGGGAATTCAAATTTATCCATACCTGGACTGCCTAATACAAGCGGACAACAAGAAAAAATTGTTAAAGGACTTGGCCTATGCCATACAACTGCTACAGACCTTGGGATACACAGTCAACATCCAAAAGTCAAGACTAGTACCATCCCAGAGGATAACCTTTTTGGGTGTGGATCTGGACACAGTCACTCAGATGGCTTTTCTCACAGAAGAAAAACAAAAACAACTTCCAGATTACTTCATGACTCTGACAAGACAAACTCAGCTTACTGCAAGGAAAGTCCTGCAGGCCCTGGGTTACATGGCATCCTGCATAATTTTAATTCCACATGCCAGGTTGCATATGAGGAAATTACAATGGTACCTAAGGAATGTATGGTCTCAACACAGTCACAGTCTAGAAACCATGATACAAATCATTCCATGCCTTCAAAAGGAATTCCTGTGGTGGGCTCAGGCCTGCCAGTCCAGCAGAGGGTTGCCTTTCAACAAACCAAAAACAAGGCAGACCATCACCACGGACGCCTCAGGCTGAGGATGGGGAGCACACATGGAGGGCAAACGTATCCATGGCCTATGGCCTCAAGGACAGCTAAGCATGCACATAAACCAAAAGGAAATGCTGGCAGTAAGGCATGCAATCGAGGCATTCAGACCCTTCCTCCAGCAAGGACATCTGTTAATAAGGACAGACAACACCACGGTCATGTGGTACATAAACAAACAGGGAGGAACACATTCCTACCCTCTATGCCGGATGGCTATGAATCTGTGGAACCTATGCCTGAATCTCAATATCCAGCTGCAGGCCAAATTCGTACCAGGAAAAGAGAATACACTAGCAGACAGCTTAAGCAGAACTACCATGGATGCACACGAATGGATGCTGCATCCAGACATCTTCAAACTCACTACAAAGAAATGGGGAATCCCAGAGATAGATCTGTTCGCCTCCCCACTTAACCACCAACTGAAGAAATTCTGCTCAAGGACATACCACCCACAAGCCTGGAGGGTGGACTCTCTCTCTTTCAGCTGGAATGCCCTAACAGTATATGCCTTTCCACCTCTCCCATTGATGTACAAGGTTCTACTGAAGATCAGGGAGGAACAGCCAAAAGTCATACTAATAGCTCCGGACTGGCCAAGACAACACTGGTACCCGCTATTGAGAAGCATGTCTCAGGCAAACTCATGGCCTCTTCCCCTATGGCCTCTTCTAACGCAGAACAATTTCAAGACCCTGCATCCCAACTTGAAAACATTGCAGCTAACTGCCTGGAAAATTCCTTAAAGCCCAACCAAACCGTTTTATCTCAGAGGGTGAAGGACATTATCCTGGAGGCTCAGACCTTCCGCAAGAAAGACATACTCAGCTAAATGGAAGAGATTTCTCATTTGGAGCGCATCAAAGGGCACAGATGTCACAGTGGCAAACCTAGCACACATCCTAGAATACTTAGCAGAATTGTTCCACAATGGCCTGTCTTATTCATCCATTAAGATTCATGCTTCAGCAATTTCAGCAGAATACAATATGGATCCACCTATCTTCTCACACCCTCTTCTCAGACAATTTTTGAGAGGGATCAAAAATGTTAAACCTCCAAGGAGACCCCCCCCCCCCCTACCTGCATGGGATCTCAACTTTGTGCTGGAAAAACTGACACTGCCTCCTTTTGAACCAGCAGCATCAGCAGACCTCCAGTTTTTATCTTGGAAAACTGCATTCCTTCTGGCAATCACTTCAGCAAGAAGAGTATCTGAGTTACAGGCATTAATGGCAGTGCAGCCTTTTCTTATTTTTCACCAGGATAGTGTTGTCACTGAGAACCAATCCTACTTTCATGCCAAAGGTGGTATCTAGGGTATCCTTGAACCAAGCTATTCACTTGCCTACGTTCTTCCCTAACCCACAGAACAAAGGGGAAAAACTTTTGCACACCTTGGATATACACAGACAACTACGCTACTATTTGGACAGAACTAAAACTAACAGAAAAACTGACCAACTTTTTGTAGCATATGCAACTGGGGTGCAAGGAAGAGCAATTTCCAAACAGACAATTTCAAAATGGATAGGCAATTGCATTCGTTTTTGCTACTCTTTTCATGGAAAGACAGTTCCTAAAAATATCAGGCCTCACTCCACAAGGGCCACAGCCACCACTACAGCTTTCCTATGAGGGGTGGCTACAAAGGACATTTTAGAAGCTGCTACTTGGAGCTCCGTGCATACATTTGCCAAGCATTACAATCTACCTTTATACTCCAGATCCCGAGCAGGGTTTGCAACTGCAGTACTGCAGGGGATCTTAACTACACCATAATTCTCTTAGTACCTCCTCCCCCAGATTGGCTATGGTATTCTACCCATATGTTATGACTGCAGATGCATCCTTGAAGGACATAGTACAGTTTTGTACCTACCATAAATGTAGATGTCCGATAGGTATGCATCTGCAGTCAGGATTACCCACCCTCCTTCCCCTCTGTGGTATTCCTAGGGTGCTTACCCCTCTTTCAGCTAGCTGGGGGAGTCTATTATGGTGTATTTGTTTGTTTGTTTATATATGTATATAATTTGCAAATGTTTGGAACTTTTCAGCATTTATCCAAATTTTGCCTTCCTAGAGGGCACCTGGCATCTGGGGCAAGAAAAACTGAGGAAAATGGCGTCGGCTGATGCTTTTATACCCCAGACACTCTGACGTCGGGAAAAGTGCGACATCAGCCGAGGCCAGACCCAGACTTTGGAATCCGGCCGACCGAAGGGCTGCCTGAGGCAGGACAACCCATATGTTATGACTGCAGATGCATACCTATCGGACATCTACATTTATGGTAGGTACAAAACTGTACTTTCGTGTTTCACTGTTGCAGTCATCACACTTGGGTTATCTGCCTGCAGGTAGCCCTCAGTCAGCCTGAATACCAGAGACTTAGTATTTCTGCATCAGTTGCTGTTGCTCCAGGACTGACATCAGAGGTATAAAAACAGGCAGCCGACACCATTTCATCAGTCTGTCTTGCCGAGGAGCCTGAAGCAAAAGCAGTTTGCACGAGTGCTGGTTGGCCGCTATCTGAGTTTTTCGTTTACAAATTGAATCATCCTGAAGTCTTCTAAAGCTAAGAACCCCATTGGGGATCCTTTTTTCTTGCTTCAGCCAATGTCAGAAAAAGTTAATTGTCTTGCCTGTGGAAAGCAAATACACAGAGATTTTCATTCTTCCTGCGTCACCTGTTTAGGCCCAGACCACGACTGTACCTCTTGTCTGTTTTGTGCCTTGTTAAACGCCCGAACCATTAGTCATCGGGCCCTTATTGTCACTAAATACTTTCGTTCTCGATCTCCATATTCCGAAATGGCTTCGGTAAGCCATCCGACTACCGATATTCCGAAAAAAAAACGTAAGGATAAAGACAGAAACAGACCGCACAGGTCCAAAACTGCCAAAGATGCTGCCAGTAAACTAGTCACCAGTTCGCCAGTACTCAGTGAGGTGCTTTCGCAACCCCTGATGCCTGCTTCTTTGGATTCACAGGCCTCTGAGAAGCGTTCAGAGTCTGGTATGCCGCGAGGCTCTTCTTTGACTATGGAACCTGCGGATGTCTCTACCTTGGATGGGTCCGGAGCCACTGTGCAGGCACCGGCTTCTGAGGAAGTAATTCTCACTACCGACGTTCGACACAAACTGACCTCTTTCGCATCTTCAGTTCTGTCTAAAACTACCGCATTTCTAAGGCTAGGAGTACACGCTACACCTAGAAAACCAACCAAAGTGCATGCACCTGCTTCCTTGCCACAACAAATGATCAAAATGGCAGAAGACCTTATGCTGATAAGGGAAAGCCAGCCTTCCCCTGCTAAGAGAAAGGGAGCAGTCCCCTGCAGCTTCAACAGACACAGTCCGACTCCGAGTTATCTGATTATGAAGATATGCCCTTATCTGCTTATGAGGATTCTGATGCAGAGGAATCCATTCCCTCTGCCTCTCCTCCAGAGGATTTTTCTTTTGGTGAAACCTTACATACCTTGAGAGCATTTCCATTGGGAATGCCAAGACTGTCCAGAGAGAGACTCAGAGAATGTCTAGATTTGCCACAACATAGGTCTTTAGCAATGCCCCCAGTCCTGGAAGTTGTTGTCTATGGAATCCAGCCTTACCCCTGATACTTTACCCCCTGCTCCTAGGAAACCAGACAGGTACTACAGAGTACCTGATTCTCATAAATTCATTTTCAAAAATCATACTGCTGATCCAGAGTTCATTTCCCAGGGGCCTAAAGGTATCAAAACTACTATAGCTAAGAATCCCACCCCTTCAGACAGGGATTCCTGAGCTTTGGACAGATGGTGTAAGAAAGTATATACCTCTACAACTCTTGCCATTAGGGCTCTGAATTGTCAGTTTCACATTTTGAAGCACCAACAACATATTATACAACTTAAGCAAAGAATATCAACCTTTACAGACTGTGCAGAAAACCAAAGAATTGCAAGAGCTTATGCATTCTGCAAGCCAAGCCAGCAAGCATACATTGCAGTGTGGTTTTGATGCCCTAGAAGCGTCTTGCAGGGCAGCAGTTACTAGTTTTGTACCGAGAAGGCATACTTGGCTTAAGGGCAGACCTTACCAGACCATGTCAAATCAAATTTATTAGATGCTCCTTTGCACAAGGACAGTCTATTTGGCACCAAAGCAGAAGAAGTTCTTAAAAAGGTGGAAGAAGTAGCTAAATCTATGCAGACAAAGAATTCTTGCAAGTACAGCCCCCTAGATTCAGTAGGCATTGCCCCTCGAAACATTGGTCCTTTCCAGCCCGCACAAGGCCATCTCAAACCAGACCCAGTGGTAACAGACCACTCCGACTACAGTCTCAGGGTATGCAGAGATCTAAGCAATGGAGTGCCTCCACCTCCAAAGCAGGGAGTGCTAAGCCACCCCGTTACAGAAAGAATTCCCAATGACTTCTCAACTCCACTCCCCACATCTGCCCAACTACTAGTGCCCGTAGGAGGAAAACTTGCCCTTCATGCAAAAAACTTGACTTCCATCACCAGACAGATGGGTTCTCAACATTGTATCACAGGGGTACAAATTTTACTTCCACTCACTGCAAACCCCAAATGGGTTCCCAGACCTTCCTCCAAACCAGTGGGCAGAGGCACAAAATCAAGTTCAATCCCTGCTCCCTATTAAGGCAATTCAGCCTGTTCCTGTGGAACAGACAGGCCAAGCATTCTATTCCAGACTCTTCTTAGTACCCAGAAAAGAGAGCACTTGGCACCCAATCCTAGATCTGTCAATTCGTAACACCTTCCTTGTGGTACCAAAATTCAAAATGCTCACCCTGCAGCAGCTTCTACCTCTGGTTAGTCACCCTAGACTTAAAAGAAACCTATTTGCACATCCGTATAAGGGACTCCTACAGGAAATATCTACGCTTCAGGGCAGGATCTATGCATTCAGTTCTCTGCACTTTGGCTTATCCACCGCTCCCAGAGTATTCACAAAATGCCTGGCTGCAGCCATTGCTTACTGCAGACAGAGAAATATCCAAATTTACCTGTACTTGGAAGACTGCCTGATTCAGACAGTCAGGAAATGCTGTTGCAGCACCTGACACTTGTAAAAAAAAAACCTCCTAACCTCCCTGGGGTACACAATCAATGAAAATAAATCAAAACTTGTTTCCAGTCAAAAGATTGTATTCCTGGGAGCAAGCTTGGACACAGCACCCCAGATGGCATTCCTCACTCCAGAAAAACAAGCCTATCTGACCATTTTACTCAAATGGCCACCAGAACCCAGCTGTCCGCAAGGAAAATCCTGCATGCCCTAGGTTTGTTGGCCTCATGCATCCTACTAATTCCATATGCCGGACTGCATATGAGGAAACTTCAATGGTAATTAAAAAGTCTTTGTTGCCAGCATTCTCAGGACCTGGAAACAGTCATTCCTATCATACCCTAAGGACAGAGTTTCTTTGGTGGGCAGCAGCATGCAACCACAACAAGGGACTACCCTTTACTCAACACCTCACCACCCAGACACTAACCACCGACACATCAGACTATGCCTGGAGGGGGGGGGGGCACACATGGACGGCAACTGCATTCAGGGCCGCTGGAGCCCAAGTCAAATTCATCTGCACATCAACCAAAAAGAGATGCTAGCTGTGCAGCAAACTGACTTCTTTCAGATCCCTACTCTCACCAGGACACCTGCTAAACAGATACCACCACAGTAATGTGGTACATCAACAAGCAGGGGGGAACACACTCTTACCCACTCTGCAGACTAGCCATGGTCCTGTGAAACACAGCCTTGGACATGCAGGTCCATCTGCAAGCTCAATTCCTGCCAGGCAAACATAACTCGCAGGCAGATGACTTAAGCAGAAATTTCCTAGACTCACACGAGTGGCAATTAGAGCCCAGCACCTTCAACCTTCTGATTCAGAAATGGGGGACCCCAGAGGTGGATCTATTTGCCTCTCCCGGCAATCACCAGCTCATCAACTTCTGCTCCAGGGCTCCTCACACCAGGGCCTGGAAAGTGGATGACCTATCCTTCCAGTGGGTAAATTTCTCACTCTGTGCCTTTCCTCCTCCTGCCCCTTCTCTCGAATATTGCTCAAGATAAGACAGGACAGACCAAGGACAATTCTGATTGCCCCGGACTGGCCACGCCAGCACTGGTACCCACTCCTGCACAGCCAGTCACTGGTGCCACCCTGGAACCTACACCTGAACCCAACCCTGCTCTCTCAGCGGGGGTGGGGGGTTACAGGTCTTGCAGCCTGGCTTATTCTGGGAATTCTCCCCCAGTAACCAGCCTAAGCAAGCAGGTGCTGGACATCATTCTTGAAGTCAGAAGACCCAGTTCAAGGAAATCCTATGCTGATAATTGGAAAAGGTACTGCTCCTGGGTTCACTCTAAAGGAGAGGACACAAACCTGTCCTCCCTGCCTCTAATCCTGGATTAGTTAGCAGATCTACTCCACAGAGGCCTATCCTTCTCCTCTGTTAAGATCCATGCCTCTACCATTTCAGCTCATTACAACACTGAGCCACCTCTGTTCTCTTAACCTCTTATCAAACAGTTCCTGAGAGGGGCAGACAACTTAAGGCCACCAAGGAGGGGCACCCACCCCTGCTTGAGACCTTAACGTTGTACTGGAAAAGCTTACACTTCCCCTCTTTGAGCCTGCAGCGTCAGCAGAGTTAAAATTCCTCTCTTGGAAAACAGCCTTGCTTCTGGCCATCACTTCAGCTAGAACAGTGTCTGAGCTACAAGCACTCATGGCTGTGGAACCCTTCATTGCTTTCCATGCTGACAGGGTTTCCCTCAAGACTAACCCTTCCTTTATGCCTAAAATGGTATCCAGTGTGGCTCTCAACCAATATGTCCATTTGCCAATCTTCTTCCCTAATCCTCAAAATAAACTGGAAAGGATCCTGCACTCCTTGGACGTGCACAGAGCTCAGATTCTACCTTGATTGGATTAAGCCCTTCAGGTAATCTCACCAGTTACTAGTCAGCTTTGCACCAGGGGCAGAGGTCAAGGCCATTTCTAAAAAATTAATTTCCAAATGGATAGCAAACTGCATCCATTTCTGCTATAAGCACTATGGGAAACCAACCCCGCAGGGGGTCAGAACACATTCCACTAGGGCAACTTCTACCTGTACAGCATTTCTCAGGGGAGTCCCTACCAGGGACATCCAGGAAGCTGCTACGTGGAGTTCTGTACACACCACCTGTGTTTTCCAAATCCAGGGCAGGTTTTTCTAAAGCAGTCCTGCAAGGCATAGTAGCCAGCCCCAACTCTTCTTGACTGCCTCCACCCTTCTGCTTTGGGAATCTACCCAAGTGTGATGACTGCAACAGTGAAACATGAAGAAACATAGTACAGTTGTGTACACTTACCATAAATATAGATGTTTGAGTGTACTCACTGTTGCAGTCCTGGTTTCCCTCCCTCCAGCCCCCTTGTTTCTCTTTCTCTCCCCTCTATGCCTATTATTCACCCCTTTCAGGGGTATTGGTATTTACTTTTTACTGGTGGTGTTTTCCCCACCATAACTTAGCTCCCTATTTGTGAGGCTCCTGACATTTGGGGCAAGAAAAAAATGATGTAATGGAGTCAGCTGCCTGTTTTTATACCGCTGACTACCTGATGTCAGTCCTGGAGCGACAGAAACCGACACAGAAATACTAGGTCTCTGGTATTAGGGCCATCTGAGGGCTACTTGCAGGCAGATAACCCAAGTGTGATGACTGCAACAGTGAATACACTCTAACATCTACATTTATGGTAAATGTACACAACTGTACTTTCTGCATGGTGCCTCAGAGGAAAAGGTGGCGTAGTAGACCTTATTCTTCTCCCAGGCTGTGCCCTCCCACTCACCACAAGGATCATCAGTTCTTAAGGTCCATTTTGCAGACTGCACATGGGCATTTTCCCTTTGTATTTGCATAACCTGTGTGCTAGCATATGCATTTACTCAAGGAAAATTGCCCTTCCACTGACTCTCAATGAATTCCTTTGGTGGATAACTAAAACTCCTGTGGATGCTCTGTAAATGAGAGGGAGAGATCCACCTTTGATGTCTGACACCTGACCTAGTCTGGTGAGTGCAAAACAAAATCCTAATATTTCAGGGCACCTAGAACAGTAAAGACAAAATGACATGTCAATATCAAAGGTGTTCACCATAATTTACATGCTCAGTGCCTTCTGGATGATAGTACATCTGGATATTTAGCTGAATGCATCTGATAGTGTGTTAATAGTCTGGGGGATGAATGCTGAAAGTGTCGTGAGATTTCATTCAAACCGGTTATGTTTATTGATGTAGATGAATAACATTGGCAATGCCACAGAGTTGGAAATGTACTGTTTAATCTCTTAGCATAAGAATTCTAAACAGTGTTATCAATAATGGTGGAGACAAAGTCTTATAGTTGGAACAGATTTTAAATATTGTTTTTATAAATGTAGAAAGTTGCTATAACAGCATGTTTTGCATTAGTGCGCATTTTCTGAAGGACATTATCTGCAACTCAAATGTTTTTTGTGATGACTCCAGTCCTCCATGACTTGACTGAAAATCACAGATGTTATGAGGAACAGACCAAAAATAAGTCAAATATCTGGACGTTCTGGACAGTTGAGGGTATGGTGGGAAATGCAAGTCATTTTTTTTGCATGTAGCAGTGTAAGGATATTTACATAGGGAAGAGGAAGTGTGTTTAGAATGTAGTTGTCCTTTATCATGCAGAATTCTTGATGGTTTATAGGTGTGTACTAGGTTAATGGCCCTGGAGCCCTTACAAGCCTGGCCCGTAGAAGTGCCCTGGCATTGTGCCGCTGGACGTTGGTTCCCAGTGCCTGTGTCAAGTAGAGGCACTGAAGTGATTCCCGGGGTGAACTTTCTATTTCCCATCCACTCATCAAGATTTCTCTTGGAAGAGGGCCAGTGTGAGGTGCTCTGCTTGACATGTATGGGAAGTCTGTTCCAGAGTATGGGCAGTCTCTGGGTTATGAACCTGACCTTTCCAGCATGTTCTATTGATTGTGGTGAGGTCTCTGGAGTGTGTGGTACGGAGGGATTGGGATTTCTTTAGATGTAGCATTTCTAACAGCTGGGTCAAACATGGCTTTGTAAGTCAGTTAGAGATGGCCTCTTAGTAGACTATATGAGACAGTGTAGCTGGAGTTTGTATATGTAGGACATGTATTTAAGGCCTAGGATCCTCTTCATGAGGTACTTTTGTGGCCTCTCCAGCTGTTGCAGGTGTCTAGTGAGGTACATTTCAAATGGGAGATTTAAACTCTGGTCTAATGAGGGAAGAGTAGAGAGAGAAGTGACCTCTTTTTCTTCCTGGATGCAAAACCCTTGGTAATGAGATGTGACACACAGGACTTTCTGACCACAGTGGCAGTGTGGTGGTCGAAGGAGAGGTTGCTGTTGATCTGTGTCCCCCGATGTTTTGTAATGCCTTCAGTGTTCAGTGGGCTCCCATCGATGTGGTAATTAGTGGGAACTGAGTTTTTCCCAAAGGGGATGACACGTGTTTTGGCATTAAGCTTAAGGCCATGGTTTCGACACCAGTCATTGGTCTCTGTAAGGCCTTTCTGTAGGATGTCTGCATCATTTGGGGAGTTACTAATGGCTCCCAGCTTGCAGTAGGCTGCAAACTTAGTCAACCAGAGTTCCTCTGTTAGCCTGGACTTCTGAGAAGTATACAGGAGAGGACCCAGGACCTGATACCTGTGGGACTCCACTTGTGACTGGTTATCAGTCTGACTTGGAGGCCGCTTCTTTCACACTGTGGGTTCTGTGAGCCAGTTTGCAGCCCACCTAATGATATAGGGGTTGATGCCTAGTTTGGGGAGTTTGTCAATAATTCCTGAGTGAGGAAAGGTATTGAACGCCTTGGCCAGATCGAGGTAGGCTGTATGAACTGCCTTACTCTCATCCACAGCTCTGGTGAGTGACTCGAAGTAACCATGTTGAGCAGGCATGCTCTATCTTTCACAAAACCAAATTGCATGGGATCTAGAGTTTTGAGATTCCCTATATCTTTGTTAATTAGGTCCATGATGCACTGCATAGTCTTACACATCATTCGTCAGGCTAATGGGGCGATAATTTCCAGGGTCTGCAGTTGCTCCTCCTTTGTGGGAAGGAATGACTGTAGCAGTGTGCCATTCAGTAGCGACAAAGCCTGAAGTGAGGCTGTGAGAATAGGACACAGATGTGTGGAGCCAGTTCACTTTGTAATTAATGTAGAACACAGCCAGGGATATTGTCTGGTCCCATGGAAGCTGTATTCTTGGCCTTGGGCAATGCAGATTTAACTTGTGCTGCACTAATGCTGGGTGCCTGGCATTCTTCCGGTATTGAGATTGGTCCTGGGGGGGTAAAGTTGGCACTGAATCTGTCGGCCAGTATGTTGGAAATATCTGCTGGCTCAGTGTAGGAGGTAACATTGTACAGCAGCTCAGAGCAAATCTGGGTATTGCCATGGTGATTCTTGATATAACTATAGAAGGCGTTGTGGTTGCTGTTGGTGTCTTCTGCAGTTCTGTCTCCATAATTGGCTTTGGTGGTTTTGATGAAAGATAACTATTGCTGTCTACTTAGTCTGCTTGGGGAATTTGGTTGTTATGAAGTATCATTCTTTAGTATTTTGCATGAATTTATGAAATTTAAAAAAAAATCAAATTAGACCAAGAAACAAATTGAGAGTTACGTTCAGGAAGATATATATTTTTAACTTTTCTAGGTATGTATAGAGTAGGGGTGACAGGACTTTTTATCAAGTTGTCATCCCTCATTGGTGTGAATTAAGGCCGTACATGTGTTGAAGACATTGTGCTACAAAGAACATTGTCTTCAGATCTTTGGCAGAGTATGAAGGCATTTGAGTTGTAGGGTTGAGTGCTGTGAAGATGCATAGTGAATACTAATTAAAGTACGTAATATATTCTATCCATCATTGCAGTTTTGTAGTTTCAAAAGCCTTGCTGGCTGTTAAGAGACAATGAGGTTTTGAAGTTATAGGCTTTCTCCTGACCATGTGCTTATGTGATAGTTCAGACAAGCACAGTACGACTTTTACAAAGAATGAACAAGTAATATTGGTTATGTTTGACTTCATAATGATACTGTGAGAGTAAAGAAAAAGTATGCACACAAGTACATAACTTTTTTTTTTAAATTGGGGTAGCTTGTAACTTGAGCCTGTTATCTTTTGTCAGAGTCACTACCTAATTCACCATTTCAAGACCAGCAAATGAGCGTAACAGAAAACAGTATGACATGTTGAAATATGTTTGGATTAAAGTGCTGATCCAGATGAACCATTTCCAGTTTATCTCAGGGTTTACATCCGCCAGTGTTATCTTGACTTTAGTATGTTTGCATTAAAATATTTCTTCAGCGTCTGGGCTGAATCACTTTGACAGCGTATTTTAAGGAGTGTAGTGTTTTTTAGTCCCATTCACTTAATGCATTTTAGGTAGCAGATGGCTAATTGCATCATTCCTGTGTTATCTAGCAGTGATGGATGAAGTCCCCTGATGTCATTTTGGCTATCTTCCCATGTGGAGTGGAGCACTGCATAGCTTCACAGATAAGTCACTGACTTGAAGGTAAAAAGTACATTTAAGCCTTATGTACAAGACTGTTTATCAGCTGGCAAGAATCTTAAAGGAGAACGGGATATTATTTCTAAATCCTCAACATGACCACAATTTTTCTCCCTATTATTTGATCCTGTCTAAAGAAATGTGCAGATCAGCTTTAAAAAAATATGAAATCAACTGTTTTTCTTCACCAGCCCGATGCCTCGCCGGACTGTATTAGCTTCACTTTTAAAAATGAGTTAGCGCGCTGTTCAAAAGCTAGCTGCCATCTCTTAAATTCTGATGTCAGAACTACTACAGATCAGCAGCAGTTGTCTTAAAGTTCCCTCCCTCAGATTGACATCAGCACTACTATATTTGCATGCTCTTAAAAAAAGCATGGAATGATCCACCCATCATGTAATGTCAGAGCTATGTTGGCCACCCCACTCCAGCACACGTGTGGAACTTCCTTTCTTTGTTACTTTTTTCCTGCGGACTGCATTGCATTGACGGACAATCAGGAATGCTAGATAACCTCAGCCAGAATCTCCTTTCTATTATTGCGATTAAGGTGAGTGTTCTAAATCTTTTGCATTCTACAAATGGATCCTGCTTTCCGGCAACTGTGAGCTATGCTTTCTTGAGGCCAACAACTTTCCGTGAGCAACTTGCATTGGTAATGTTATGAGAGAGAGAGCTGGCTTCCTTTTTTTCTTCAGATTGTACTCACACTATTTGCTTTGCTTACTTCATATCTTTTTTTTTTTGGGCTTTAAGTTCCACAGAAAAATGCATTGCACATGATAGCATCTGCCTTACGTAGCACTCATCTCACATCTCTGAGGCAGAAATGCCATGTGAAATGCTTCCGAGAGAGGCTGTAGTATATCATGTAAACAAATAATGTTTGTGCCATTTTTTAGGGTTTGCTCGGTTGCCCTGCGACTGCAGAATGTAGCTTTTGAAAGCAACTGTAGAGTTTGTCTGGATTTCTGTTTCTAAGCAGTAGAGATGTATGCTATCGCATAGTTTTTGTTTGTTTTCAAAAGTGAAACATGGAAAAGCACATGGTACAAGCTGAAGCAGCCTATACAAGAAGGCTGCTTTCTAAACTCTTAGCCAGCTATCAGTGTTTGTGAATTGTTGCTACGGTTGGGATTTTATTTCAGTGTTGGAAATGGCTAAAGTGTGATTTTGTTGTTGTAAGAGGTTGAGTGGTATGCTCATGCTTTCAGGTATTGTGCTGTTGTGGCATAGGCGCCGGAACCATACAGCGTGGGGGGTAGCTGGCGTGCTCTGCTCATATTTTAGAGTAGCTGGTGTGCTCCGCTCATATTTTAGAGTAGCTGGTATGACCCATAACTCCCTTTGAACTTTTGCAGTGGCTATTGCTTTTCCCTTAAGCTGTGCATTGATTTCCTTCCTTGTTTGTTTTCCACATTACTATATATGAGTGATAATTTCAATCTTTTGGAGTAAGTGTTTTATTTTTTGTCAGTAACCTGCAATTCTAGCTACTGAGTTGCCCTGACACTGTGAGAAAAGACATATTTGGGCCCAGAAATAGCTTGGTTGTAGCATATTTGTTGTTTTATAACTGGTATGTAACTTTTTTTTTTTTTAATACAAAATGTCTTGCCCAATACTTTAGCAGGGTAATAATTTCACTTGCACAGTAATTGTACAAGTAAGATTAATACTCTATACCTGCTGTAATTTCATTTGGAGCCTGGAAGTGAGATACCATTGTGTTCACTAGCAAAATGTTTCCCCCTTTTCGCAGAGTACTAGCCCATGATTTGCAAATTCATGCCCTGTTAGAGTATCTTCTAAGAGGCAAAATCAGTTATTTTAGTTGTTTACATTTACTGATCTCTTGTCTTTCCACACACTTTTTCTACTGATTGGGGGGGGGGGGGGGCTGGTGTGTCAGCACAGAACAGTGCCTTTTTTCACTCCAGCTGGGAAAAATTACATCACCAATTTTGGACTGTTTGGATGCTTTATATGAACATTAACTTCTCTGAGCAGTCTATCTGCACATAAAACAAAAGTGTGTGCTATTTTCTGCTTTTCACTGGAAACTACCACCTATACTTATTGTACAACATAGAAAATAAAAGGCAGTTTTTTTTCTTCATTTTCTGTGATGATTGGGAAGTTGTTGTAGCCTAAAAGAAGAGGTCCAGTTTCCAACATTTCTGCAGGACCCCCTGGTGTGTGTGGTGAAAGTGAATTTGATTGTCGGTTGCAAAAAGAGTTTGTATTAAGTTGTTGGGAGAGAAGGGATTCTAATAACTTTAGTGCTAGTACATACTCATTTAAGTCTTATTTCTTTGCATATGCTTTCTCATGATATAAAGAGTTTTTAGGGGTTGTAGGCTCCTACACTACTGCAGGCTGTCAGAGGCTTTGCTTTTACTTAGCTCTATAAGGACAGTCACGAAAGCTACAGCAGGTTCAATACCCAGAGGCTGCAGTTTGGAGAGGAAGGCAGGGTTTATGTTACCACTCTCTGGGAAAGTATGCTATATTAAACAGAAGAATAATTTCTCCCAACACTTCTACAGTAGCTTCTGGTGTAAAGGGGTCTTATTGTCAACTACAGGGAAAAAGAGCTGTGTTTGTGTGCTGGGAGTGAGGGAATCCTAACTGCTTAAGTACCAGCCTTTGTATACTAGTACACCACCCATTCAGCCGGTACACAACCTGTTCAATGGGTAAACCACCCAATCAACTGGTGTACCACCCAATCAACTGGTACACCATTCAGCTACTACACCGCCCATTCAACCAGTACACCACCCATTCAACTGGTACATTACCCATTCAGCTGGTACACCGCCCACTCATCCATGTGATATTTTTTTTATAACTTAAAGTGCTATTTTTTGGGGGTGTTAGTCCCTATGCTGCCCTCAGCAACTGGCACTCTTTTTACTGAACTATATATGAACAGTATTCACTGTATGAGTAAGGCATGAGTAGGATCAACACCCAGATTCCCTGGTTTGGAGGAGAACAATGGGTTTGTTTTGCCATTGTTTCATGACTGACGCACATTAGATAGGAACCCCAAGTTGTGTTAAAGGTGGTGTGATTGCCATCTGCTGGGAAGAAAGGACTAAATTTGCTTGTTGGGATATTTAAAATGTGTCCCTAGTTTTGAGCCTTTGCTCCTCCCTCCAAATAAGTTTTGACTTTTTCCAGATTTCTTCTGCTGTGAAATTGAGAGAGGTAGCTGTGTCAAGTGGATGGTGCAGTGATAGTGTTGTTACCTCACAGCAAGAAGTTGTCCAGTTGGATTCTTGGCTGGGATGCCTTCTATGTGGAGTGTATGTCCTCTCTGTGTTTTTGTGCGTTTCCTCCCATGTTATAAAGACATGCATCTAGAACATTGCTCCCTGGCCCTCTGCTGAAAATTGGCTTTGTTCCAATTGGACTTTCCTGTTAAATAAAATTTTACAAGGAGCTGAGAGCTTCAGGGGAAGAGAAGCTTAGTGCTGCTTATTCCAAGTCTGTTTGTGTTAGTAGGCACAAAACGGTAGTAGCTTACTTTTGATGCAAAAGACTTTGGGTTCTACTCCCACAGTATGCAGATGGATTGCTGATATTGTACTGTGTTGTACTTTAAGGGGAATGGATACTGTCAATGTCCTCCTTTGGAGGACTTACCTAGTAACTATGAACTTATCAGTTTGCATTCCATTCCTATTGCAGTATTACCAGCTTATGTTTTAATGTAACATAGGCACATTATTCTTCCAGGGTAACAGCCACTTTATTTGATGAAACAATGAAATATAAGGTTGTTTCCTAGCAATACCCTCTTCATTAGTTACAGATCCCTTTAATGTGGAATTACTTAGATGACTGACTTCTGCAGAGATTTTGCTTATTTACTGATATTGGTGGATTGTAATGACAGAAGTTTGAGTGGCCTTTTTATGGTCGAAGTTTTCTGAAATGGGTAGTTTTGTCATTATTGGTTAATACATTTTGTTTCATTGCTTACTAGAAGACTGTACAAAGCTACAAGTTTAAAACACATTCAAACAACTGGTGTATTATACAAGGAATATAATTTTAATACAATCAGGAAGGTGAATCAAAAAATGCATACATGTTTGCATTCCCATAAAAGTGTGTTTGAAAACAGCCCAGATGAAAGTGTGACAGGCTCAAAATCATGACAAAATTTTAAGCTTTACTCTTGTTACCAACGCAATGGGTGAAGGTAAAAAGTTCACACTGCATTACCTTGACCTGGCCAAGCCTTTTGACAATCCCCTACTCCAGTGTAGTACAAAAGATGAATAATGTAGGAGCAAACACTTGCATCGCTAGCTTGCTCACAGCATGCAGATCAAAATAGGGGAAGAGACCATTCACCAATGGAGTCCCTAGGGGTTCAGTGCTGAGACTTTTGCTTTGGCATTTACATCTCAAAAGTAAAAGGAAATGCAAAAGGGCTTTGGATGGCTAAGTTTGAGATGACTGCAAGCTAGGACCAGTTATTGAATCCCCAAATGACTTGACCATCATGCAGAAGGGTTTGTCCCAAATAATAACTGGTGTCAAAGTCATGACAATGCCCTCTGAGAACTGACCCAATTGTTTGGCATTTGGGGACTTGTGTTTACAGTGACCTAACTTTTGACCAGCATGTGCCCAGAGTCATAAGAAAGCCTTTCTGTATTGCACAGCTTATAAACAAATTGTTTGTGACTAGATCTAGAGATATTGTTGTGCCCCTTTACAAAGCTCTCATTAGGTCAATAATTTTGTATAATGCCCAGTTTGGCATGCATCTGTCCAGCCCCATGCAACAATTGGAATACCTTCAGAGATACCTTAATAAAAGGATACAAGTCCTAAACAATAGGTCTTGCATGGACCACCTCAAAGATTTATTACTATACTGAGTATCCTACAGAAGCTGCGGTGGTATGGCGGTAGTGTTGTTACCTCACAGCAAGAGGTTCTCCCGTTCGATTCTCGGCGTGGCTTGGGAGTGCCTTCTGTGTGGAGTCTGCATGTCCTCCCCGCGGTTGGGTAGCGTTCGAAAGATATGCGTGCGTAAATGGGCGTGCCTTCATTGAAGGTTGGGCGTCGAGCTGGCACATCGGCGTTTTGTAAAAATCTACTGCCAGTCAGTGGACCGGAGTTCCACTGTGGTGACCCCTTACCGGGAAAAAGCCGAAAAGACAAACAGTGTCCTACAGAGTGCTTAGAGGTGTGACATGTCTGGCATACAAGGCATCCTCCGACCTAATACAGATGGACCTACTGAACATCAGCAAGTCAAATGGCATCAGAAATACTCAGTCCAGTTATCTAAACTGAATGTTGTGGAGATATATATCGCAGAGGCTACCACTGTTCCAGAACAGACTATCCGTAAAATAAAACAAAGCTCATCCGTCCATATTCAAATGCAATTTGGATCTAAGGATGGGTAATAGAAAATGTACTCCAGGATTGCCCCTCATGCCACTAATGGATAGAGGCAGTTCCTAAATGCTACATCCCTTACAAGGGTTCCCTCAAATTTTCTATGGTATGATCACAGTTATTCCCACTAGGGCTAATATACAGATGTCCTTCAAGGATGCATCTGCAGTCCTTACAAATGGGTTGTCCTGTCGTCAGGCAGCCCTTCGGTCGGCCGGATTCCAAAGTCTGGGTCTGGCCTCGGCTGGTGTCGCACTTCACCCGACGTCATCTCTGCTGGTCTTCGGGTATAAAGGCATCAGCCGACGCCATTTTCCTTAGTCTTTCTTGCCGCGTGGCGCCCGAAGCAGAAGCTGTTCGCAAGTGCCGGTCGGTCAGATCCAGAGAATACTACTACCGAATACTACGAAGACTTCTAAAAAGCTAAGTACCCCGTTGGGGACTCTTTCTTGCCTCACCCGATGTCAGAAAAAGTGAATAACTGTTTAACTTGTGGGAAACAAATACCTCATAAAGATTTCCACTCTTACTGCTTACCTTGTTTAGGCCCAGACCACGACGTAGCAGCTTGTTTAGCCTGTGCTTCCTTCAACCGACGAACGCTTAGGCGTCGGTCGGAGTTTGCTGAACAGTTTTTCGGCTCAGATTTTGCGTACATTATGCCGCCGGATCCTCCGACTACTCAAATTAAGAAACGCAAAGAGGACCGACACTCGCGGTCCGCGGTTTCGCGAAACCACGGTTAAGCAAACCGCGAGTGTCTCGGTTTTGGCGAAACCGAGCAAACGGGTCAATCTACAGCGAATCCATGACTACTACCGAGGCCCCTTCTACCCTAGTTGAATCGGCCTCTGAAGTTTTGCCTACTAATGTGGTTTCTCTAGAATTAACGGACACCATCCCTTTGGATGTCTCTACCCCAGCACGTGGTGCTGCTAGGCCTCCTGCAGCCATGTCTATAAAGGCCTTTGCCAGGGCTAAAGCAGCTAAAACTGCTAAGTCTGTGCCTGTTAAGCCCCCCTCTCACAGGCCCAGTTCCAGTTCCCAAATGCTTACTCTGGCAGAGGATCTCATCTCTTTAATAAGGGGATCCCAATCTCACCCAGACAGGGCCTCTCAACCTCCAGAAAAGAGACCTAGAGCAGAGCCCCCTGAGCCAGTGTCATCAGATGACTCTTCTGATGATACAGACAATACAGACCATCCAGAGGCTCCTTTTTCTACTTATGAAGATTCCGATGCTGAAGAATCTATTCCTTCTGCCTCTCCACCAGAGGAATTTTCCTTTGGGGAAACCTTACATGCCATGAGAGAGCAATTCCAATGGCAGGGACAAGATTTCTCAGATTCAAGAAAAAGGCTTAGGACCTTTTTACACTTACCGCAACATAGGCCCTTGGCTATACCTCCAGTTCTTCCTGTTGTGGATGATGCATTTAATGATGCTTGCACTGCTCCTGATACTTTACCTCCAGCCCCTGCTAAGCCCGATAGGTTTTACAGGGTACCGGACACTCATCACCACTTATACAAGGCTCCTTTTGAGGCTCCTTTTGCAGATCCTGAGACTATCTCCCAGGGGCCTAAGGCAGTAGCTTCGACCTCCGCGAAAAACCCTCTCCCTTCTGAAAGGGAATCCAGGTCCTTAGAGAGATGGGGTAAAAAAGTATACACCTCTGCTACTCTCTCAGCTAGAGCTTTGAACTGTCAGTTTCATATGGTCCAATACCAAGAGTTTATGCTTGATCAGTTAACTAAGAAACTGTCCTCTGATGATTCCTTAGATAAGAAATATGTTCTAGAAATGGTGAATAACATTCAGCAGGTTAGTAACCATTCTTTAAAATGTGGCTATGATGCACTGGAGGCTTCATTTAGATCAGCCATGACTGGCACAGTTATAAGAAGGCATGCATGGTTGAAAGAACAGGTCTTGCTGGATCATGTTAAAGCAAAGCTATTAGATGCTCCTATGGATAAGGTCAGTCTATTTGGTTCTCCTGCCCAACAAGTAATGAAGAAAATGGAAGAGAAGGCAAAATCTGTACAAACAGTTAAAGATTTCTTACAGGTTCAGCCCCCAAGGTTTAGCAGGAACTGGCCTTGAAAATTGGTCCTTTCCAGACTCCTCTAAAACTCAGAGAGGCAGGAATAGACGTTCCAGAGGCAGAAATCAATCCAGAGGAGGTGCCTACAGGGGACGCCAGTGGCAAGGCAATAACCAACGAGGCACAGATACAACCACTACCACTGCAACAGGACAATCACAGTGACTTGGCTCTCACACCGCCTACCAGGGAACAAATAGCAGCACCCTTAGGCGGAAAGTTAGCCTTATTTTCAAAAAAACTGGCACTATATCACAAGAGACAAGTGGATTTTGCAAACTATAGACCAAGGCTACAGGTTTCATTTCCACACCTTACCAGTAAAAAGAGGAATGCCAAACCTACCACCAAATCAAAAGACAGAAGCTCTAAAACAAATAGCTCAATTAACAAAGATGAGAGCTGTGGAAAGGGTACCACCTACAGAACAGGGCAAGGGATTTTACTCCAGACTCTTCCTAGTACCAAGAAAAGAGAAAAGTTGGAGACCTATTCTCGACCTGTCCGCTTTAAACACATTCATCATTGTTCCAAAATTCAAAATGCTGACCCTACAGCAACTTCTTCCCATGCTAGGCAAGGAGTATTGGCTGGTAACTCTAGATCTCAAGGAGGCATACCTGCACGTCCCCATACGACCAAATTGCAGAAGATACCTCAGATTTCTTGCAGGATCAGAGCATTATCAATTCTCAGCATTGCCCTTTGGCTTATCTACTGCGCCCAGAGTATTCACGAAATGCCTGGCATCAGTAATCGCTCATTGCAGGCTTCAGGGAATCCAAATTTATCCATACCTGGACGACTGCCTGATACAAGCGGACAACAAAAGCAAGCTGACACAAGACTTACTAAGAGTCATTTGCTTACTACAAACCCTGGGATACACAGTCATTTTAAAAAAGTCAAGACTGATACCATCCCAAACAAGAACCTTCTTGGGTGCAGAATTGGACACAGTAAAACAGATGGCATTCCTAACTGCAGAAAAACAAGAACAACTTCCTCTTTACTTCTTGGCATTAACAAAGCAGAACAAACTAACAGCAAGGAAAGTACTGCAGGCCTTGGGCTTCATGGCATCCTGCATAATCCTGGTCCCCCATGCCAGACTGCATATGAGAAAGCTACAGTGGTACCTAAAGAATTTATGGTCTCAACACAGGCACAGCTTAGACACCGAAATACCACTAATCCCATGCCTGAAACAAGAGTTCCTATGGTGGGCTCAGGCATGCCAGTCAAACCCAGGTTTGTCCTTCCACAACATTCAAACAAGCCAAACCATCACAACGGACGCCTCAGACCTCGGTTGGGGCCCACATGCTGGACAAGTGCATTCAAGGCTTATGGACTGCAGATCAGCTGCACCTGCACATAAATCAAAAGAAATGCTGGCAGTAAAACTAGCAATCCAGAATTTCAGACCATTCCTCAAAGAAGGCCAATTGATGATAAGGACAGACAACACCACAGTCATGTGGTACATCAACAAACAGGGAGGCACTCATTCATACCCCTATGCCGAATGGCTCTGGACCTATGGAATATGGCTCTGAGCTACAACATTCAGTTACAGGCAATATTTGTACCGGAAAAGAAAACATCCTAGCAGACATGTTAAGCAGAACTACCTCGGATGCTCACGAATGGATGCTACACCCGGACATCTTCAAGGCCATCACAAAGAAATGGGGAATGCCACAAATAGACCTATTCGCATCCCCACTCAATCACCAGCTCAAGAAATTCTGCACAAGGACATACCACCCACTTGCTTGGAAGGTGGACTCTCTATCCTTCAGTTGGAAAGGCCTGACAGCATATGCATTTCCACCTCTTCCTTTGATGCACAAGGTACTACTGAAAATCAAAGAGGAACGTCCAAGGATAATTCTGATAGCTCCAAATTGGCCAAGACAACATTGGTATCCATTGCTGAGGAGCATGTCTCGAGGGGAAACGTGGACACTACCCCTGATTCCTTTGATGTTAACTCAGAGCTACTACAACATCCTGCATCCAAACCTGAAAACTCTGCAACTGACTGCCTGGAACATTACATAACAGCAACTAACCCAGATTTATCCCAAAGGGTTAAAGACATTATCCTTGAGGCCCGCAGACCTTCAACAAGAAGGAACTATGCAGGAAAATGGAAAAGGTTTGTCATTTGGAGTACTGAAAGAGGGAAAGATGTGTCAAAGGTAGATATTGCCAACATCCTGGAGTATTTGGCAGAGCTTCTCCATACAGGCCTGTCCTATTCCTCCATCAAGATACATGCATCAGCTATTTCTGCAGAATACAGCTTCGATCCCCCTGTCTTCTCACATCCTCTACTCAGGCAGTTCCTGAGAGGAATTAAGAATGTAAAACCTCCTAGGAAACCACCATTACCAGCATGGGACTTGAACTTTGTGCTAGAAAAATTGACACTCCTCCATTCGAACCAGCAGCAACAGCAGATCTTCAACACCTATCCTGGAAAACTGCTTTCCTACTGGCAATTACTTCAGCAAGAAGGGTTTCGGAACTACAGGCTTTAATGGCAGTACAACCCTTCCTAATCTTCCATCAAGATAGAGTGTCCATGAGAACTAATCCTACATTTATGCCTAAGGTGGTATCCAGAGTATCTCTAAACCAGGCAATCCACCTACCTACCTTCTTTCCCAATCCACAGAACGGGGGGAAAGACTGCTGCATACCTTGGATGTACATAGACAGTTGCGCTACTACCTGGACAGAACCAAGGGCAATAGAAAAACTGACCAGCTTCTAGTAGCTTATGCAACAGGAAGGGAAGGAAAAGCAATTTCCAAACAGACAATCTCCAAGTGGATAGGAAAGTGCATAAGATTCTGTTACTCCTACCATGGAAAGCAAATTCCACAGAACATAAGGCCTCATTCTACAAGGGCTACAGCCACTACCACAGCTTTCTTACGAGGAGTGGCTACCAAGGACATTATTGAGGCTGCTACTTGGACCTCCGTGCATACATTTGCCAAGCATTATAACTTACCTCTATACTCTAGATCCCGAGCAGGGTTTGCCACTGCTGTTTTGCAAGAGATCCTAACTACACCATAATTCTTCTTCCTCCTCCCCTAGTTTGGCTATGGTATTCTACCCATTTGTAAGGACTGCAGATGCATCCTTGAAGGACATAGTACAGTTTTGTACCTACCATAAATGTAGATGTCCGAACAGGATAGCATCTGCAGTCAGGATTACCCACCCTCCTTCCCTCTGTGGTACTCCTAGGGTATTTGCCCACCTAATAGCTAGCTGGGGATCTCTTATGGTGTATTTGTTTGTATATATGTACATACATGCTTATTTTTTGTGTTTGCCTTCTACTTTTTTGGAAACATTGGCATTTACCCAAAAATTTAGCTATCCAAGAGGGCAACTGGCATCTGGGGCAAGAAACACTGAAAATGGCGTCGGCTGATGCCTTTATACCCGAAGACCAGCAGAGATGACGTCGGGTGAAGTGCGACACCAGCCGAGGCCCGACCCAGACTTTGGAATCCGGCTGACCGAAGGGCTGCCTGACGACAGGACAACCCATTTGTAAGGACTGCAGATGCTATCCTGTTCGGACATCTACATTTATGGTAGGTACAAAACTGTACTTCAGCCATGGGATAGGTAAGACCAATCAGAAAATGTAAGCTAATTCCCCTTTGGTGCTTGAATTAAGCTTAAAATGTCTTGCAAGTGAACCTATGTTGTGGTAGTAAATTATAAAATAAATGCCCTTTTTAGATCACTAAGTGCCCCTCTCACCTTCCACTCCCCCAGTCTTCAACAGCTTCTGGCACCTATGTGTTGTTGCCAATGTACATTATTTATGCTACTGCCAAGCTCTAGCTGAGATGATAAACTCGTTCAATGTTTTTGTCTTCTCGCACCATGTGCTCCAATCAGCGGTTAGTAATTGCTTTTGAGCCTTTTTTTTCTAATTAGAAAAGCACATGGTGCGAGTAGAGCCAGATAATGTTAGAAACCTGGTTTCCGTCTCTGCACAGTAAATTGTCGAACTCTACTGGTATTAGGTGATTGTGTGCACTTGGGCTGTCGTCGTGCTGCTGGGTTAAGGTCTGGTGCTCAAACCTCACAACTGTACAGATTAGTGTAGAATATATTGATGTGTTGAATCATGCTTTTAGATCGCTTTTCATAAAATGTGTATTAATGCCCGATTGTTTATTGCATTTGTTGACCGGGAAAGGCCACTGGGCCTAGAAGAGCCCATTTTCATTGGAGGCCTGGGGAGAAAAACTCCACAAAATTAAAATTAACATATAAAATGTATACTAAAGATTTAAATACAATTCTGATAGAAATTAGGATACATGGTTGCAAATAAAAGCACAAGTTTAACAATTATATAATTTCATTAGTTAGAAAGCAGTAATGAAAGGGGAGGAGGAAAGGTGACATTTGGTGGATTGCTGCCTATTTTTGAGGTAGTTGGTAAGGAGATAGTCCAAGGTTAGAGAGTTTGGTAAGCAGTAGTGAGTGAGATAGGTCAAATGCCTTTGATTAATGGCAAAGTTTAAATGACTGAAGTTTGCTCAGGTCATGTTTCAATGTAGTTTACCTTTCTACTATCTTCTTTAGCTGCACCTTTTATATCAGGGGTATGAATTCCTACATATTATTTACTTGTTTGTTTTGAAATCCTTTGCTTCTAGTGTCATTATTAGCCCAAGAATGAACGGATGAATGAGATAAACGAATGTGTGACTTAAATCTGGGCAAGAAATGGAAACATCAAGACATCCCACTAGCTACTTGCACTCTGTTCTTTTAACTAGCATTGCGTCCCCCTGTTCCTTGTGTTGCGTATTGGCACCATCATCAGCTGTAAAGTTCCGTTGCATTTCGCATCCTGACTAAATAACATTGAAGACTGAAGTTAAAAAAATAATGACAGGCAACTGAGTTTCAGACTTCATAGTCTTCAGAAATTTTGTGCTAATGCGCAGATCTCAACTATAGGTGTTAGGTCATTTTTGAAGTTTTGGCCTCTGTACACTTTACTGCTTTTGACGTAGTTTGAGTGTACAGTGTCTCCCTTAACTGTAACAGTGGCCCTTAACTTTCATTCTTTGCTACTGCCACTGCCTTCACTGCAGAATACCATTAGATCTGTGCAGCTTTTAACCCAATCTAGTGTTTTTTTGTCATCTTTCCCACCTAGTCAGGGTCTCCATCTACTAACCAGTTATGCAATTTATAGTTTCAGCATTTTGTCCCAGGTTTACAATACAGAAGTTATTGCATTCTGAGGCATTTTCACAAAATGTTAATTTGTCAGTGATGGGCCTAAATATTTTATCGCAAGGGGATACCGTAATTTTTAATAAACATTGATATAGTGTTGTGCAGCTGTGGCAACATAAAAACAATTATTTAATGGCTTACTTCATGTATATTGAGTTTCTAGAACTGGGTCTTTCTCAAATTAAGTTGTAAATGCTAGTCTGTGGCAAACAATTGTAATGCAAGTGTATTAGATAGGAAAGGGTATGCAACAAATGGTCAAGCTGCCATTTAGCAAAACAGCAGATGTTCTTCGTCTCACATTGCTGCAGTCATAACCTGTGGGTAGTCCGCTGTCCTCGGTCGGCCCGAATACCAAAGGGTTAGGCTGGCGTCGGTCATGGGCGCCCGGAGCTGACGTCAGTACGCAGTAGTACTTAAGCGCATGACGGACGCCATATTCTCAGTCTTTCTTGCCGCGTGGTCCGAAGCAGAAGCAGCGTTTGCAAGTGCCGTTCGGCATTCTGAAATTTTCAGTTTTCGAGTTTCAGACCGAAGACCAAGTTGGGCTAAGTACCCCGTTGGGGAAAATTTTTGTCTTTTCTTGCCTCAGTTAATCCGGATGTCAGAAAAAGTTAATAATTGTATTTCTTGTGGGAAACAGATACCTCATAGGGACTATCATTCTCTCTGTATTCCTTGCTTAGGGCCTGAGCACGACGTAGTCTGGTGTCGCTTTTGCGCTAGATTTAATAAGCGCACCATTAAACGCAGATTAGACTGTGCTAGGCTTGTTTTCGGTAAGCGGTGTAACTACAACATGCCGTCAGATCCTCCGACGCCCGCTACCGCTAAAAAGCGAAAAGATAAATCTTCAAAGTCTAAACCGGATGAGTTGTCCGTTGCGGACGCCGGTTCTATGGAATCTACGGTTGAATCTGTGGATCCAGCCGAGGTCTCGGCTGAATCCCAGGGGGAACCTTTACTTTTACAGGAGTTGGCCTCTCAGGAGTTAGGTCAGGCCGAGGGTGCCTCTCAAGTTTCTGTGGTTCCATCCTTACAAAAGGTTATTAGGCCTTCTACTTCAGTCACTAAAGGCCCTGCTAAGGCTAGACCGGGTGTTTCTGGTACGGGACACAGCCCTGGTTCTTCGGGTTCTTTTCCCAAAAAACATATGTTGAAAATGGCAGAGGATTTGATTACTTTGATCAGGGGTTCTATGCCCTCTCCAGAGAAGAGGCCTAGGGTGGAGACAGATTTAGAGGGAATGGAGCATTCCTCAGATTACTCTGAGTCCTCAGCTGAGGATATTCAGGATTTTCCGCCCTTTTCTGATAAGGATGCAGAGGATTCCTGTCCTTCTGCTTCACCTCCAGAGGATTTTTTCTTTTCTGAAACCTTGCATTCTATGAGGGAGCATTTCAAGTGGGAAGGTCAGGATTTTTCAGATTCTCGTAAGAGGCTTAGAAAATTTTTGTTTTTGCCACAACATAGACCTTTGGCTATTCCCCCTGTTTTAGATGTTGTTCAGGATGTTTTTTCTGAAGCTTCCCTTAATCCTGATTCTTTACCCCCTGCCCCTGTCAAGCCTGACAGGTATTACAGAGTTCCAGAGGCACATAAATATTTGTACAAGAGTCCTAGAGCTGATCCGGAAACTATTATTCAAGGGCCTAAGGGTGTCAGGGCTTCTGTGGTTAAGAATCCAGTTCCTTTGGATACAGATTCTAGAGCGTTGGATAGGTGGGGGAAAAAAGTGTACACCTCTTCTACGTTGGCTATGAGGGCTTTAAATTGCCAATTCCATATGCTGAAGTATCAGAACTTTCTGTTAGGTCAATTGAAAGCTAAGGTAGATGCTTTAGCTGAGGGTATAGAGTGTAAGGAATTGCAGGACTTGGTTCATGCTTCAGATCAAGTCGGTAAACATTCCTTGCAGTGTGGCTTCGATGCCCTTCAGGCTTCATCCAGGGTGGCTGCTACTGGGTCAGTTATTCGTAGACATGCCTGGCTTAAGGATCAAAATTTGTCAGAGCATGTTAAAGCTCGGATTTTGGATGCTCCCCTTCAATCGAAAGTTCTTTTTGGTTCCCCTGTGGAGTCAGTTTTGAAAAAGATGGAAGACAAAGCTAAGTCTATGCAGACAGTTAAGGAATTTTTGCAAGTGCAGCCCCCTAAGTTTAGCAGGAATTGGCCTGCAAGAGGATGGTCTTACCCTTCGGATTTTCAGTCTAAGGGCAGGTCTCGACGTGGTAGGGGCAGGGCTCACGCTCAGGGATCTTTCAGACCTAGGACTTGGAGTTCTCCTGCACAATCTTCTGGTGAGGGCAGGGGTCAGCCTTTTCGTAAACAGACCCAATGACCTGTATCTTCAGCTGCCGGACCCTTCTCTTCTGGCAGCTCCTCTAGGAGGAAAGTTGGCACTTTTCAAACAAAATTGGCATTTGGTCACCCAGGACAAATGGGTGTTGGACATAATAAATCGAGGCTACAAGTTTTATTTTCACACTTTTCCCCCTTTCAAAGGCATGCCAGGTGTACCTCCTCAGCAAAGGATGGAGGCTCAGGATCAAATTTCTTTGCTTTTACAGATGGGGGAAATCCAGGTGGTACCTTCGTCAGAAGGCGGCCTAGGGTTTTATTCTCGTCTATTCCTAGTGCCAAAGAAAGGAAACACTTGGAGGCCAATTCTGGATTTGTCCATTCTCAATACATACCTAGACATTCCAAAGTTCAAGATGTTAACATTACAACAACTTCTGCTTCTGCTAGGAAAAGGGCACTGGATGGCAACTCTGGATCTCAAAGAAGCCTATCTTCACATTCCTATCAGGCCCAGCTGCAGGAGATTCCTGCGTTTTCGGGCTGGTACTTCTCATTATCAGTTCTCTGCATTGCCCTTTGGTTTATCTACTGCGCCCAGGGTGTTCACAAAGGTTCTGGCTCCTGTAATAGCTTATTTAAGACTGAGGGGAATACAAATTTATCCTTATCTGGACGACTGCCTGATTCTTGCTCAAGACTAAGACAAGTTACTTCAACAGCTACAGTATGTAATGGCAGTTTTAAGGTGCCTAGGGTATTCTGTGAACGAAACAAAGTCCAGTCTAATACCCTCTCTGGACATGTGCTTTCTGGGTGTGAGACTGAATACAGCCTCTCAGATGGCTTTTCTGACCCCGGACAAACAAAGAACTCTTCATCTCTACTTCCAGCAATTATCAGTACGGTCCAGGCTGACTGCAAGGACAGTCCTTCAAGCCTTGGGGTTCATGGCATCTTGCATTCTGGTACTTCCCAATGCCAAACTGCATATGAGGAAGCTACAGTGGTATCTCAAAAGTGTATGGACTCAACACTGCCACGATTTGGACACTGTCATTCCGATAATACCGTGCATCCAGAAGGAATTCTTGTGGTGGGCACAGGAATTTCACCTAAACAAGGGACTCTCTGTGACCCGACCAGAGGCGAGTCAGATCTTAACGACGGATGCCTCCGACCTGGCTTGGGGAGCACACTTCAATGGGAAATGGATTCAAGACACGTGGCCTCCCAAATTACAGCATTTGCATATCAACATGAAGGAGATGTTAGCAGTCCAGTTTGCCTTGATGGCCTTCAAGGGCCTACTTCAACCAGGACAGGTGTTGATTCGAACAGACAACACTACAGTCATGTGGTACATCAACAAGCAGGGGGGGACCCATTCTTACCCTCTTTGCAGACAAGCTATGATATTGTGGGAGACTGCTCTGGGGTTGCACATCACTCTTCAAGCACGGTTTCTGCCAGGAGCACAGAACTCCCTAGCAGATGTATTGAGCAGACAAATTGTGGATCCCCACGAGTGGAAATTGGATCCTCAGGTATTTCAACAGTTGACGGTGGCTTGGGGAACTCCAGACATAGATCTGTTCGCTTCTCCTCTAAATTTCCAACTACCAAAATTTTGCACAAAGATGTTTCACCCAAAAGCTTGGAAAGTGGATGCTCTATCTTTCAGTTGGAACAACCTTCACGTCTATGCTTTTCCTCCTCTGCCTCTCCTTACCAAGGTACTCTTGAAAGTCAGGCGGGACAAGCCTTGCATGATCTTAATAGCACCAGATTGGCCACGTCATCACTGGTATCCTCTGCTGAGGAGTTTAGTACAGGAGCCTCCTTGGCCTTTGCCACAGCTTCCTCATTTGTTGTCCCAGTCAAGCAGTCATTTGCTCAATGTCAGGGTGCAGTCCCTGCATCTAACGGCCTGGCGTATTCTGTTTTAGAGCCTGTGGGTTCTCAGCTTCCCCAACAGGTTTTGGATGTCATTTTGGAAGCTAGGCGGCCTAGCACTAGAAAAGTTTATGCTGATAAATGGAAGAGATTTTTTCTTTGGAGCACAACAAAGGATTTTGATGTCTCTGCACCTAATTTGAGTTGTACACTGCAGTACCTTACTGAATTACTGGACAAGGGTTTGTCGTTTTCCTCTGTGAAGGTTCATGCTGCAGCCATTTCTGCTCACTATGATTGTGACCCTCCTTTATTTTCTCACCCTTTGTTTAAGCAATTTCTTAGAGGGGCAAAAAATATAAGACCCCCACGTAGAGCTCCTACTCCTTCCTGGGATCTCAATTTTGTGTTGGAGAAGCTTACTTTGCCTCCTTTTGAGCCTGCAGCTACGTCTGAATTGAAGTTTTTGTCTTGGAAGACTGCCTTTTGTTGGCCATTACCTCTGCCAGAAGGGTATCTGAATTGCAGGCTCTCATGGCAGTTGAACCCTTTCTAATATTCCATAAGGATAGAGTTTCTTTGCACTAACCCTACTTTCATGCCAAAAGTGATTTCTAATGTGGCCTTGAACCAGTCTATCCATTTGCCTACCTTTTATGCTGATCCCCAAAATAAGGGGGGAAAAATCTTGCATTCTTTGGATATACACAGGCAGTTACGTTATTATTTGAGCAGAACTAAGGAGTTCAGACAGACTCAACAGTTATTTGTTACTTTTGCTTTGGGTTCACAAGGGAAAGCTGTTTCAAAGCAGACTATTTCAAAGTGGATTGGTAATTGTATTGCTTTTTGTTATTCTCATCATGGGAAAAATGTTCCTGCCGGGATTAGATTTCATTCCACTAGGGCTACGGCCACTTCTACTGCTTTTTTGAGGGGTGTAGCTACTAAGGACATTTTGGAAGCAGCTACTTGGAGTTCAGTTCATACTTTTACTAAGCATTATCATCTCCCTCTTTTCTCCAAGTCCAGGGCTGGGTTTGCCACTGCAGTCTTACAGGGCATGTTAGCAGCCCCTAATGCCTTTTAGTTTGCCAGCCTCCCTTTTCCTTTGCTTTGGGATTCTACCCACAGGTTATGACTGCAGCAGTGTGAGGCGAAGAACATAGTACAGTTTTGTACCTACCATAAATGTAGATGTTCGAGGATCCACATTGCTGCAGTCCTGTTTTCCCTCCCTCCTTCCCCTCTTTGGTTTGGGGTTGTGGTTGTTGTTGTTATTGTTACTTGGGGATAATTGTTATTTCTCTCCTTTATGGCTCTGGCCTTTTCTTTTTAAGGCCTTCTGACATCTGGGGCAAGAAAGACTGAGAATATGGCGTCGGTCATGCGCTTAAGTACTACTGCGTACTGACGTCAGCTCCGGGTGCCCATGACTGACGCCAGCCTAACCCTTTGGTATTCGGGCCGACCGAGGACAGCGGACTACCCACAGGTTATGACTGCAGCAATGTGGATCCTCGAACATCTACATTTATGGTAGGTACAAAACTGTACTTTATTCATGTTGCTTTTCTGCCCCCCCCCCCCCCCCCCCCCATTCACCTGTATGCCATGTGGCCTGCTACTACTGATCATGTCCCTTCATTGCACCTGTGCTGGGGTGAGAGCAGATTGAAGCCAGCATTCAGAGGATTTTCCGGTGCTACCCTAATCTCACTCTCTTGGAAACTGACATGATAGCATGCCACGGCCTGCTTAACTCCTCCCCAAAGAATGTGATGATTCCCACATACTTGGGCAGTGTTGGCTACAGTACATGTTTTCTGCTGGGCATGGCAAGGCACATGCCACCAGCAATACACCAATACAGTGATTGTTTTCTGATGTGTTGAACCAAGTTTCACATACCTCCTTTACTCGGGTATTTCATTTATTACATCTCAGAACCCCACTGTGCGTGTGTGTAAATATATATATATATAAATCTATAGCTATATATATATATATATATATATATATATATATATATATATATATATATAATATGGGATCCATACAGATCCCCAAAAGAAGTTTTGATTATTTTCACCAGGCAGGGGGATGGTTGAAGTTTTTGCCAAATCTGTCGGCTAGCAGGTAGGCAATTTCTTCAGGTTCAGTGTGAGTGGTCTATCCACTAAGTTCAGCACACAAATGGTCATTCTTTCTTGGGTTTCTGATGTAGCTGAACAATTCCTTATGATTGTGTCTAGCTAGGGATGTTAATTTAGATTCGTAGCTAGTCTTAGAGAACTTCATCCGATTTACTTGCTCAAGCTGTGGAGGCTATTCTTTCAGAATTACCTCCTTCCTGTTCTTAGATATCAATCTTCTTTGGTTGTGCAACTTAATTATACTTTTAGTCCATCAGGGTGCTTTGGTTTTTTTTTTTTTTTTTTGGAATTCCTGGTTTTGTTCCCCTTGGGTACGGCTAACTCAATGCCTTTTTAAGTGGCTATATAGGGTTATTTTGTTTTCCTCTGTATATCAGACATTAATGTCTGTTATCGGGTGCTCTTTGAAAGCTTTTATACCATTGCTAAGTAGACATTAGTTTGCTTTGGAGAAAGTATTCATTTATTTTACTCATGTAAGCATGTCAGGTTTCATCTTTACTTCAAATGAGACAGATTTATGGTCTGACCTACCAGAGAGGGAAACTCACAGGGGTTAATGCAATGGTCTCCCACATTGGTGAGCATTAGGTCCAGCACGTTTGCACCCCTTGAGGGTGTACAAGACCACCTCTTCCAGGGCATTTGAATTAATGAAGTCTAGGAACCTCGTAGCAGTTGTGCTCATGTATGTCGCCCAATCGATGGAAGGCTAAAATCCCACGACCTGAGTATTTGACTGTATGTTGAGTGACTCTTGCTAGTCCAGGTAGGCAGTCTGCTTCTCCTGTTTCAAGGTCAGGGAGCTGCAGCTAGTGATGAAGTGGAAGAGTATTTTTCGTACATTGAATTGGACCTGGATTAGCTCGAGAATCCCACTGTTTCACCAGTCTTGAGTATTTGGAGTTAATGAAGGTGGATACACCTCCACCTTTCATATGATCACAGAAGGTTACTAGACTGTAAACCCGAAAGTCATTTCAAGATTAGCCGTTTCATCACAATATAATACCAGAAATACTCTAGTCAACACCAGGGAATGTATTTAGTAGTGCTGTCTAATGTCCGGAAAGGTTGGGGGTTGTAACACCAGTAAGAATTTATGGTGCCCCATTCACTCACCCAGGTTCTCTCTGAACAGTGTCATAGAAGTGGTCTGCTTCACATGAATTTGCAGCCTATGCCAAAGTTGCCACAGTCAATGGGAGATGAATCTGTCCATGCAGCACATCATATTCAGGTCCCTTCGGGTAGCTCTAGTCCTGTTTTAACAGATGTGCAGCAAATGTCTGACGCAAACAGGGTGTGTGTGTGTGTGTGTGTGGGGGGGGATGCAAGATAAAGGGGTGTGTGTGGGGTGGATGCATGCAATGGATGAATGTGTGTGTGTGTGTGTCTCACTAAGGACAGAGCAGCAGATATGACCCCAGTGTTTGATTCATAAGAAACTGGTATTGTGTAAGCAGTTAATGGCTGTCAGCAGAAGTCTCTCTAGCAAGATGGTGTCATTTCGTGCAGTTCACCCACTGTGTGATGAAAAATCAGATCATGGGTTGCTGATAGAGGAGGCAAATGTGGTTCCTCAGTTCATCCAAGTATCAGTTGCAGGGTTTAAATGTCTACAATAGAAGAAAGTAATATACGGGCATTTGAATGTCTCTGAAAAGCAAAATGTGTGAGGGGATAGAAGCATGTGTTTGGATACAGGTGTATGGGCATCTGAGGGTTGTTAAACTGCTAATATAAGTTGTAGTGGTCATTTTTGAAAAGGTTCATATGGCCATATTTCACCGGTAGACTACAAATCATACTGAAAATGGGAATTCAGAAATGCATTTTTACTGACTTAGTCATTCCAGGCAGTGATGTATCGAATCTGTCTGTGGAAACTTGATGTCTGTGTACTGGTAATACAGCTTTGTGTGGTACTAGGTGACATCAAAGCATTCACCATTGCCCACAGCAGTTTCCTTGTAGATATAGTTTGTATATTATAAAAAAAATAAATAAATAAATAAATATATATATATATATATATATATATATATATATATATATATATATATATATATACACATATATATATATATATATATATATATAAGTGTACACACCCCTGTTAAAATGTCAGGTGTTTGTGATATAAAAAATGAGACCACAAAAACTTTTCCCTCCTTTAATGTGACCTATTACCTGTACAATTCAATTGCAAAACAAACAAATCTGTTAGGGGAGAAATATAAAAAATAAAAAATGTACAATAAGCTGGTTACATAATTGTGCACACCCTTAAACTAATACTTTGAAACATGTTTGGATTTAATTACACCATTCAGTCTTCTGGGGTAGGAGTCTGTCAGCATGGCACTTCTTGACTTGGCAGTGTTTGCCCACTGTTCCTTGCAAAAACACTCCAAATCTGTCAGATTGCGAGGGCATCACTTGTGCACAGCCCTCTTCAGGTCACCCCACAGATTTTATATTGGATTTAGGTCTGGGCTCTGGCTGGGCCATTCCAAAACTTAAATTTTCTTCTGGTGAAGCCATTTTTTGTTAATTTGTATATATCCTTGGGGTCATTGTGTTGAAAGGTGAAATTTATCTTCATCTTCAGATTTCTAGCAGACATCTGAAGGTTTGGGCCAAAAGTGACCGGTATTTAGAACTCATAATTCCTTCCACCTTGACTAAAGCCCCAGTTCCAGCTGAAAAAAGCAACCCCAAAGCATGGTACTGCCACCACCATGCTTCACTGTGAGGATGGTGTTCTTTTGGTGATGCAAAGTGCTTTTTGTGCGCAAATGTACTTTTTGGAATTGTGGCCAGAAAGTTCATCAGACCAAAGTACATTTTCCCACATGCTTTTGAGAGACCTGATGCATTGTTTTGCAAATTTCAGCCAGCCCTGAATGTTTTTCTGTGTAAGAAAAGGCTTCTCTCTTTCAACCCTACCCCGTAGGCCAGACATATGGAGAATACGGGAGATTGTTGTCATATGTAGTACACAACCAGTACTTGCCAGAAATTCCTGCAGCTCCTTCACTGTGCCTGTAGGTCTCTTGGCAGCCTCCCTGGCCAGTTTTCATCTTGTCTCCATCAATTTTGGAGGGACATCCAGTTCTTTGCAACGTCACGGTCATCCCATATTTTCTCTACTTTTTGATGACTGTCTTCGCTGTGTTCCATGGTATATCCATTGCTGTGGACTTTTTTTTGTACCCTTCAGACTGATACCTTTCAACAATGAGATCCCTTTGATGCTTTGTAAAGCTGTCTGCGAACCATGGCTTTTGCGGAAGCAGGCTACTGAGTAAATGTCAATAAAATCTTACTAGGACAGCTGAACTTTATTTGAGGTTAATCAGAGTCTCTCTAATTGATGGCAGGTGTGTATCCAAGAAGACTCAGTGCTGTAATTAAAGCAAAAGGTGCTTCAACAACGTATTTGTTTAAGAATGTGCACACTTATGGAACCAGCTTATTGTATGTTTTTTTAATATTTTTCCCCTAACAGATTTGTTGGTTTTTCAGTTGAATTGTACAGGTTATAGGTTACATTAAAGGTGGGAAAAATTTTGAAATTATTTATTGTGGTCTCATTTTTTTTATATCACAAAAACCTGGCATTTTAATAGGGGGTGTGTACAATTTTGTATCCACTGTGTACGTATGTATGTATATGTATTGGGCACCTATAGAAATCCCAATCCCTCCGCGCTACACGCTCTAGGGACCTAAACCTTGTCACCACAATAAACAGGAAATGCTGGAGGGATAGATTCCTGTCCCAGAGACTTCCCATACTCTGGAACAGGCTACCCATCTATGTCAAGCAAAGTTCTTCATTAGCACTCCAAGAAAAATCTTGATGAGTGGATAGGAAATACACCCCGGGGATCACTTCTGTGTCTCGGCTCGACAGTGCCACAGGAAAATAACTTTCTTGGGTGGCATAAGCCAGGGAACCTTGTTGGCTAGGCTTACATAGGCCCTCTGGCCGATAGCCTAGTTACCTACCTATGAACCTATATATGATATATATATATATATATATATATATATATATATATATATATATATCAAACAATGTGAGATCATCCACGTGCAACTAACAACGGGCAAAACTGCAATTCAAATTGTAGCTTGCTACAGATCACCCACCGTGTCCCAGGACCCCTATTCTGCATTTCTGGAAACACTGGGAAATGTAAAGGTCCTACCAAACACCCTAATATTGGGCGATTTCAATTACCCAAACTTGAATTGGGAGAACTACTCTAGTACTAACTCCCTTGACCAACATTTCCTAGAATTTATAAACTCAAACACCTTGGATCAACTGGTCAACACTCCCACCAGAGGTGACAACATATTGGACCTGGTCATCACCATGTGCGACCGGTGCTCCACACCAGAGGTCAACCCCTCACTGATTAGATATGACCATAAACAAATCACTTTGGACATCCACATTCCGCCCCCAACCCCAGACAAGGAAACCACCGTGAAAAACTTTTTAGAAGCAAACTTCACGTAACTTAAGACCGAGGTGGAAAGCTTCAAAGCCCCCATGCTAAGGGATAACACTGTCCAAGCTGCAAAATCCTTTACTAATGCATTCTGTGGGCACCTACAAGAATGCATGGATCGTGCTATACCAAGCAAAACCAAGACACACTCCTCTAAGAAAAGGAAACCAGTCTGGTGGACTCCTGCCATAAACAAGCTATACAATAGGAAGAGGAAACTAGTGCAGAAGAGAGTAAAATCCCAAGAAGGGAAGACATCCCTGATCAGTATCAGCAAGAAACTATGATCCTTCATAAAATCATCCAAGGCGAGTTTCGAAAGAAAAATTGCCAAGGACTCCAGAGATATAACCACAAGGCATTATTTAGCTATGTCGAGAATCTAAGTGGCTATGCTCTGGTCTGCTAGGAGTTGGTGCAGAATGGTACAAAATACACTGAACCGACCAATATTGCCAACATCCTGGCAGACAGACAGGTTCAGTGCAAACTTCAGCCCCCTCTCACCCCCTAAAGGGCCCATAGCCATACCAGAAGAATGTAGAGCTCATGAAATCACCGACACTCTGGTTAAAACAGCCCTCTCCAAAGCCGAAAACACAGCAACAATGGGACCGAACAGTGTCCCAGGCTGCATCCTACATGAGCTCAAAGACGAACTAACCCCTCACCTAAACACACTGTTCAAACTCAGCCTCTCCACAGGTTATGTACCCATAGAGTGGCGCACAGCAATGGTTATTCCGCTCCACAAAGGTGGAGCCACAACAAACCCTGGGAACTATCGCCCTATAAGCCTGACTAGCTTGGTCTGCAAGGCTATGGAGTGCATCATCATGGAACTCATTAACAGAGACATTGGGAACCTCCAAACACTGGACCCTACCCAGTTCAGCTTTAAGGGCAGATCATACCTCCTAAACCTGGTGGACTTCTTTGAGACAGTTGCCAAGGCTATAGACAAGGGAAAAGGTGGTACACACAGCCTGCCTAGACCGCACAAAGGCCTTTGTCACCATTCCCTATTCTGGTATTATAGACAAGCTCACCAGCCTGAACATAAACCCCTACATCACAAGATGGGTTGCCAACTGGCTCACGGATAGAACCCACATGGTAAGAGTTGCAGGAGCTAGGTCCGAGACTAAACCGGTTACAAGTGGCATTCCCCAGGGCTCAGTCCTAGGACCTCTCCTGTTCGGCATATACTTCTCAGAGGTACAGGTAAGCACAGGAGGACTATGGCTGACCAAGTTCGCAGACTACTGCAAACTAGGGGCTATAATTTACTCTCCGGCTGAACGACGTCCTCTAAAAGGGTCTCACTGAGATGGACACCTGGTGTCAAAATCATGGCCTCAAGCTAAATGCCAAAAAGTGCATAGTCATCCCCTTTGGTACCCACAAACTACCACATAGGTGGTAGTCCCCTAAATACGGAACACGTAATAAGGGATCTGGGGACCCAAGTAGATAGTAAACTCTCCTTTGATAATCACATTGCCAAAGTGAGAAAATCCTTCTACGTGGCACACCTTATCACAAAAGGGTTTGCATCCAGATCAAAAGAGGTCATTGTGCCCCTCTACTCATCGCTCATCAGACCCATCATAGAGTACAATGCCACATTTGGGATGTATCTTACAAGACACCTGCAACAGCTGGAAAGACCACAGAAGTACCTCACCAAGAGGATCACTGGCCTCAAACAGATGCCCTATGCAGCTCGACTGAAGAAGCTCCAGCTGTACTCTATTGTTTACCGCCTACTCAGAGGTGATCTCTGCCTGACATACAAGGCCATGTCCAACCCAGAACTGATGGACATGCTCCACCTAAAGAAAAGCTTATCCCCTCGAGTCACACGCTCTAGGGATCTAAACCTCACCACAACAATAAATAGGATATGCTGGAGGAATAGATTCCTGTCGGAGACATTCCATGCTTTGGAACAAGATTCCTATCTACATTAGGCAGAGCTCCTCGCTAACACTCAAGAGAAACCTTGACGAGTGGATGGGAAACAAAGTTTACCCCAGGGATCACTTCAGTGGCTCTACTGGACAGGGGGTGGCAAAAGCCAACACATTCTGGCTAGGCTTATAAATGCCTTCAGGCAGCCTAGTTACCTACCTATGAACCTATTATGTTAAAGGCAAAAACAAAAATCACTATTAGATATGTGATGAATAGTGATGCGGTGGATGTTTATAAGGAGAAAAGCACAAAGGGTGTGTAAGCATGTAGAGAATAGAATAATCAAAATGAGATTAGACTCTGCATACTGTCCTGCAGAAGTCTGCATCTAGCATACTTTTGCCGTAGTACATGTATTACTGTTTGCATATAGTGCATTTCAGCACGGGTCTACATCATGATATGATCCCACACTGGGCAAGTAAGAGTTTTCAGACAAACCAATCTCAGGAAATGCATACCAGCAAACCAAGCTGCCTGTAGGCAATTACAGCCAGCACTACTTTTATGTGAATCATGGAATTAGTATTATAGGTTCATAGGTTCATACTAGGCTATCTGCCCTGGGGCAATTATAAGCCTAGCCCGATTCTGTATGGCTTACGCCACCCCTTGATTTGAGTATACTGTGCCCTTTTTAAGGTTTAGTTTACTGTGCCTCTGTCTAATAGTGACACGGGAGTAATCCCTGGGACAAACCTACGATCTCCCATCCACTTATCGAGATTCTTCTTGAAGAGATTCAGGGAGGTGCTCTGCCTCACATGAACTGCAATTCTATTCCAGAGCGAAGGGATCCTCTGGGTTATGAACCTGTCCCTTCAGCAAGTTCTATTTATTTCTGTGCTGAGGTTCAAGTCCCTCGAGCATGTGGCTCTAAGGGATTTAGATTTACTGAGGTGGAGCATGTCCATTAATTCTGGATTTGACATAGCTTTGTATGTCAGGCATAGATCGCCTCGAAGTAGGCGGTATGCAACTGAGTAGAGCTGGAGTTTTTTTAACCGAGCAGCATATGGCATCTGTTTGAGACCCTTGATCCTCTTGGTGAGATACTTTTGGGGTCTTTCTAATTGCTGCAGGTGTCGGGTAAGGTACTTCCCAAAAGGGGCATTGTATTCTATGATGGGCCTGATGAGGGATGACTAAAGGGGCACAATTACCTCTCTTGATTAGACATAAATGTCTAATGGTTGGCATAATGGTTAGTTCTGTAATCAAAATTTGTACATGGGCATCACAAGACTTTCATATAGTGAGGCAGTAGTGATTTTCAGTAAGCATGTGATACCTCTACCTTACAATTCTACTTTGAAATGCAAGTCAAATTATTATTTTTTGTCCATTAACACTGTTCTGTTTACAGCACTGTTAAAAATGTGAGTATTTGAGGCAGACACGATAGCCCAGAAAAAGTAGTTTAAAAACTATGAACTATGCATCCGTGTTTCATGACAGGAGGCCATGGTGCTGCATAATTGTGTCCCACTGTCAGAAAGAAAGGGCTAGAACTAGGAAACAATGGATGAGTTAAGTCTCCTGTGGTGATGTGTCAATCGAAACAACAGGTCAAATTACCTTCAACAGTTTGATAGCTAGGGAGGGGAAGTTTGAAGGGGGAGGGGAAATGATCTAAAGAACTGCAACTCAGGTATGACAAGAGTGAAAATTAAGATCTCTGTAAAGAAGCAGCAGTAAAGTGTGTTCTGCGTCTGTCTCAGTTTTTTAAGTAGTCATTGAACAGCAGGATATCTTAGTTGAACATTTTCTGACTGATAAGACACCAGTGTATGCATGCAAAATGAATGCAGTCACAGTAGCTTCTGAACACTGAAGCCTGCATGATGTAATGTGTTAAGGATAAACACTGCATTCTGGGATACATGGAGGTTTAGAAAATTTGTGAATTCTCATCAAAATGGTAGACCCCATGTGGCCAGACTCTGAAATTACATATAAAAATATTTAAAAACCTGTAGAGTCCCCACAGTGCTGTTAAAATATTGGAAACATCTAAACATGATGAAATAAACATGTTTTTTTGAGTCTGTGGCTGCGGTTCTCCTTTAACATGCCTGTAAAACCTGTAGAGTTGTGCTAATTAATTGGTGTCGGGAAAAAAAGTTAGTCAACAGCCAGGAATAAAGGATCCCTGCAGGCTAAATTGGGGTGGGAGGACTGTTTTAAGGCTGTCTTGTTTGCTAATAAGTTATATTCTAGTGATAAAGCTAATTGAAGTAAAGGACCTGTAGTTTTATTTCATGTGTGTAATTGCTTGTTTGCTTCCTTGTGTGTAAATACAGGAAAAAACCAACTAATGTGGGCCCAAGCAAACCCATCTCTCAGCCCCGGCGGAATATTGTTGGCTGCAGAATCCAGCATGGTTGGAAAGAGGGCAGTGGACCTGTAACACAATGGAAAGGAACTGTTTTGGATCAGGTTCCAGTAAATCCATCACTCTACCTGATAAAATATGATGGATTTGATTGTGTTTATGGACTAGAACTTCACAAGGATGAAAGGGTATCAGGGCTCGAGATCCTTCCAGACAGAGTTGGTAAGTTCATTCCATTTGGCATCTAAAACCTTTAAGAAAACAGTGTCACAAGAAAGGAGTAATGTACATCACCAGCTAATTAGCACTTTCTCTTAATGCTGTGATATTTTGATCTGATGTCATATTCATTCGTTCATCAACCTGTGAGTGTCTGTTCCGACTCTTGGAACAGACTCTGCCATTTCACTAACTTGAGTTTCAAAGCTGAGCTCCTCCCTACCCATAATGCCTTTTTCGCTCAAAGAATCTTGGATCTCATTTTCCGATCAAACAAGCAGTGAGGTTTTGATGCTCTTCAGCTCCTCTTCAGTGCGTTTTTTCCACAGTGAGTGTGTTACAAATTCTCTTCCTGGTCTGATGATCTTTGTGTTTCACTGTTGCAGTCATTATATTTGGGTAATCTACTGGCAGATTGCCCTCAGTCGGCCTGATTAACAAAGTCTTGGCTCCTGCGTCGGTTGCTGTCCCTTCTTCCATGACGTCAGGTCGTCAGGGGTATAAGACATGCAGCTGACGCCATTACATCAGTCTTTCCTGACGCGCGGTGCCCGAAGCAGATGTTCATCGTACATACAGCTGCAGTCATAACAGATGGGTTCTCCTGCCGTCAGGCGGGTCCTCGGTCGGCCGAATTCCAAAGTCTAGGTCCGGCGTCTGTTGTCGTCGCTTCTTCCCTGACGTCAGTGCGACAGGGCTATAAAGGAACCAGCCGACGCCGTTTTCTTCAGTCTTTCTTGCCGCGCGGTGCACGAAGCAGAAGCAGTTCGCAAGTGCCTGTCGGTCAGCTCCTGAAATTACGAAAATTTGGAAACCGAAGTCGTCTTAAAAGCCAAGTACCCCATTGGGGAAACTTTTCTTGCCTCAGACGGATGTCAGACAAAGTTAATAATTGTATTTCATGTGGGAAGCAAATACCGCATAAGGATTTCCATTCCCTCTGTATACCTTGTTTAGGCCCAGACCACGACGTCTCGGTCTGTCGCTTTTGTGCTACATTCAACAAACGCACCATTAAGCGTCGGGCGGGGTTCGCCCAGCATTATTTTGGAAAAACATTTAACTACATTATGTCGTCGGATACTCCGACTACAGTTTTGTCTAAAAAACGCAAAGATAAGGACCGACACACGAGGTCCGCGGCCTCTACTGACACCACGCCAAAGCAGACTACATGTGGTCCGGTTCTCAGCGAGGCGCTTACGCAGCCCCTGACTACCGACGACACTTCATTGGCGGTGTCTCCTGTGCCCGAGGTCGCAGGCTCCTCGGCCCACACCCAGACTACAGATACCGAAGCCACTCCTGGCGTTGAACCTCAAAATGTGGATAGGTCTACCTCCACTCAAGGTGTCTTCAGACCTTCCTCTTCCTTTTCCATTAAGGCCTTCACTAAGTCTAAAGCAGCCATTCCTTCTAAGAGACAAGCTACACAGGGCCCATCTCCAGGCCCCATGCCTAAAAAACAGATGCTTAAAATGGCTGAGGATTTAATTTCTCCTATCAGGGGTTCTCAACCTCCACCGGACAAAAGGCCCAGAGTGGAGGAAGAATCCCCCTCCTCTGATCAGGGCTCCATTATTTCAGAGCACTCTGTTGATCAGGAACATTCTTACTCAGAGTCCATTCCTTCTGTATCCCCCCCAGAGGATTATTCATTTGGGGAAACTTTGCATACCTTAAGGGAACACTTCCACTGGGAAGGCCAGGATTATTCAGATTTCAAGAAAAGGCTTAGGGAATTTCTCTTGCTACCTCAGCACAGGCCTCTGGCTATACCCCCTGTCTTTGACATCATAGATGATGTTTACTCGGAGGCCTGCCTTAACCCGGATTCTCTGCCTCCAGCCCCAGTCGAGCCTGACAGGTACTACAGGGTTCCTGACTCACACCAATTTCTATACAAAAGCCATGCTGCTGACCCAGAAACCATCTCACAGGGCCCCAAGGGAATTAAGGCCTCCACTGCTAAAAATCCATTGCCTTCCGAGAGAGATTCCAGATCCTTAGAAAGGTGGGGTAAAAAGGTATATACCTCGGCTACCTTAACCATGAGGGCCTTAAACTGTCAGTTCCATATGCTAAAATGCCAACAGTTTTTGTTATCACAATTGAAAAGTAAAATGTCACAACCTGAACAACCAGACTTGGAGTTGCAGAATTTGAGGCATAGTGCAGAACAAGTGGGTAAGCATACCTTACGATGTGGTTTTGAAGCTCTAGAGGCCTCATGTAGAGATGCTGTTGCAGGATCAGTCATACGTAGACATGGGATCATGTCAAAGCTAAATTACTAGATGCCGCTCTACAAAAGGATGTATTATTTGGTGCTAATGCGGAGGAGGTATTAAGGAAAATGGAGGAAAAAGCTAAATCAATGCAAACTGTGAAAGATTTTCTACAGGTACAACCCCCAAGTTTCAGTAGAAATTGGCCTTCCAAAAATTGGTCCTTTCCAGCCACGGACAGACCCCAAAGAGGTAGATACAGGCGCCCGAGGGGCAGAGGACAATCCCAAGGATCGTTTAGAGGCAGACAATGGCAAGCTCCTACACAAACAGGTGGTGAGGATAACTCGCAATCATTCAGAAAGCAAGCCCAATGACTTTCCCCTTTGCATGACAAGCAAGATTCAAATGGCAGCACCCTTAGGAGGAAAACTGGCATTATTTTCAAAAAATTGGCATATTGTCACAAAGGACAAATGGATCCTGGACATTATAAACAGAGGCTACAGATTCCATTTTCACACCCTTCCAAAAATGAGAGGCATGCCAAACCTGCCACACAATCGAAGGGCAGAGGCACAAAGGCAAATTACAGATCTTATAGACATGAAAGCTATTCAAGAGGTACCTACGCACGAACAAGGTCAAGGTTTTTATTCCAGACTATTCCTGGTACCAAGGAGGGGAAAAGATTGGAGACCTATATTGGACCTATCCATCCTAAACACTTTCTTAATCGTACCAAAATTCAAGATGCTCACATTACAGCAGCTTCTTCCCATGCTGGGCAAGGAGTCTTGGCTGGTAACATTGGACCTCAAGGAGGCATACCTGCATGTCCCAATCAGACAAAATTGCAGAAGATACCTCAGATTTCTTGCAGGTTCAACCCATTATCAATTCTCTGCATTGCCCTTTGGCTTATCTACTGTGCCCAGGGTATTCACGAAATGCCTGGCATCAGTAATTGCCTACTGCATACCTCAAGGGATACAGATATACCCATATTTGGATGACTGCCTGATCCAGGCGGACAGCAAGCACATTCTTCTGAAACATCTGGCTTTTGTAATAAGGTTATTGAATTCTCTGGGACACACAGTCAACAAAAAGAAATCAAGGCTAATACCCTCTCAGAAAATAATTTTCCTGGGTGCCAACTTGGACACAAACACCCAGATGGCCTACCTCACGCCAGAGAAGCAGGGGCAACTAACTCAATACTTCAAAGCACTAGCAAATTGCACCAGGCTGACTGCAAGGAAAATCCTGCAGGCTCTGGGATTCATGGCATCTTGCATCCTACTAATCCCATGTGCAAAGCTGCATATGAGGAAACTTCAGTGGTACCTGAAAAACCTATGGTCTCAACACAGCCACAGTTTGGAAACAATAATACCACTAATTCCATGTCTACAAAAGGAATTTCTGTGGTGGGCTCAAGCATGCCAATCAAACAAATCAAGTTATCACAACAGACGCCTCGGACTACGCCTGGGGGGCGCACATGGCAGATCGCTGCATTCGGGGCAAATGGTCCCAAAAAGAAAAGCACCTTCACATCAATCAAAAGGAAATGCTAGCAGTAACAAATGCTATTACAGCTTTCAAAGACCTTCTGCATCCAGGTCAACTATTGGTAAGGACAGACACCACCACAGTAATTTGGTACATAAACAGGGAGGAACCCATTCATACCACCTGTGCAGGCTGGCCATGTCACTTTGGGACATGGCCCTGGAATTACAAATCGAACTTCAAGCACAGTACTTGCCAGGCAAGGAAAACACGCTGGCAGACAACCCAAGCAGGAATATGACAGATCCACACGAATGGAAGTTGCATCCAAAAGTTTTTACAGAAATAATCCAAGCATGGGTAAGGCCAGACATAGATCTCTCTGCCTCCCACAAAAATCACCAATTGACAAAATTTTGCTCAAGGATTTTCCATCCAAAGGCCTGGAGAGTGGACACTCTCTCTTTCAGTTGGACATCAATGACAGTTTATGCCTTCCCACCTCTTCCTCTGCTGCCCAAAGTTCTATTGAAAACCAGAGCAGACAGACCAAAGATGATTCTCATTGCTCCAGACTGGCCAAGACAACACTGGTACCCACTCCTGAGGAGCCTGACTCATTCCCCACCATGGACCCTGCCTCTAATGCCTCTTCGCCTGACTCAGCACAGCTTCAAAACTCTTCACAGCCAGCTAAAAACACTCAATCTAGCCGCATGGAAGATTCCTTAGCATCGCAACAGACCCTACTCTCCAAGGAGGTGCAGGATGTCATTTTGGAGGCTAGAAGGCCATCAACTAGAAAAGCTTACTCCGCAAAATGGAAACTGTTTTGTGTCTGGAATGAAAAAGAGGGTCAGGATCCTGGAAAACTGAATTTACATGAAAAAGAGGGTCAGGATCCTGGAAAACTGAATTTACCTCAAATACTACAGTATCTAGCTGAGCTGCTAAGCAGTGGACTTTCATTCTCCTCCATCAAAATCCATGCCTCAGCCATTTCTGCAGAATACAACACTGATCCACCCTTATTCTCTCACCCTCTCTTAAGACAGTTCCTCAGAGGGGCTAAGAATCTAAGACCCCCAAGGAAACAACCAATACCTGCTTGGGATCTCAATTTCATTCTGGAAAAACTGACCTTGCCTCCCTTTGAGCCAGCTGCCTCATCAGATTTGCAATATTTATCTTGGAAAACAGCTTTCCTTCTGGCTATTACCTCAGCTCGTAGAGTTTCAGAACTACAAGCTCTCATGGCTGTGCAGCCTTTTATCATCGTCCATCAGGACAGAGTTTCCTTACGAACCAACCCGTCCTTTGCCTAAAGTGGTATCCAGGGTAGCTTTGAATCAGGCCATACACTTACCTACCTTTTATCCTAATCCTCAAATCAAAGGGGAGAGATTACTACATTCCTTGGACATCCACAGACAACTACGTTATTATTTGGACAGAACAAAGCCTTTCAGAAAATCAGAACAGCTCTTTGTGTCCTATGCTGTAGGAGCTCAAGCAAAGCCAATTTCCAAACAGACAATCTCAAAATGGATAGCCCACTGCATACGCTTTTGCTATTCTTTTCATGGCAAAACTGTACCTACAGGCATCAGATCTCACTCCACAAGGTCCACAGCTACCTCCACAGCTTTCCTCAGAGAGGAGTTCCTACCAGAGATATTTTGGAGGCAGCCACTTGGAGTTCTGTGCATACCTTCTCCAAGCACTACCACCTACCATTATACTCCAAAACTAGAGCAGGCTTTGCCACTGCAGTCTTACAGGGCATCCTGGCTCCTCCTAGTTCCACCTAGTGCCTACCACCCCTTTCTTAGCTTTGGGAATTCTACCCATCTGTGAGGACTGCAGCTGTATGCACGATGAACATAGTACAGTTTTGTACCTACCATAAATGTAGATGTTCGAGTGCTAATACAGCTGCAGTCCAGGTTTCCCACCCTCCTTCCCCTCTAGGGGTATTCTTTTATGGTGTATTTGCTTGCAACTACTGTTTTTTGATTATATTGCATGGCATTATTACCTAATTGTATGTATTGCCTTCCTTCTGGGGGCACCTGACATCTGGGGCAAGAAAAACTGAAGAAAATGGCGTTGGCTGGTTCCTTTATACCCCTGTCAGGGAAGAAGCGACAACCGACGCCGGACCTAGACTTTGGAATTCGGCCGACCGAGGACCCGCCTGACGGCAGGAGAACCCATCTGTGAGGACTGCAGCTGTATTAACACTCGAACATCTACATTTATGGTAGGTACAAAACTGTACTTTCCAACGTATCAAGTTCACCTGCAAGCACAATTCCTGCCAGGAAAGAAAAATACTCTGGCAGACGATCTAAGCAGAAATATCATGGACCCTCACGAATGGAAACTGAATCCACAAATCTTCAGCATGGTAACGCAAAATTGGGGATGCCCAGACATAGATCTTTTTGCCTCCCCACTGAATTGCCAACTACAAAAATTCTGCACAAGGACTTATCACAAACAAGCATGGAAAGTGGATGTTCTTTTCTTCAGCTGGAAAAACCTAAAAGTTTATGCTTTCCCGCCACTGCCTCTCCTTTCAAAGGTACTCCTGCAAGCCAGACAAGAAAACCCACAGATGATCCTGATTGCTCCAGACTGGCCACACCAGCACTGAGACCCTATCTTAAGGAACTTGGCTCAAGGCCCACCATGGATTTTGCCTCAAATTCCACACCTTCTGACTCAACAAAACAATCAGATCCTGCACGGTCAGCTCAAAACCCTAAACTTGGCTGCATGGCAGATACATTAGTCAAACGGGCAACACCTCTCTCTAAAGCTGTTATGGATGTCATTTTGGAGGCCAGGAGGCCTAGCACCAGAAAAGCTTACTCAGAAAAATGGAAGAGATTCTATGCCTGGAACCAGGCTCAAAGCCTTGACCCTCTTGTTCCAAACATTCCTCAGATTTTACAGTACTTAACTGAGATGCTGGACAGAGGCCTATCCTTCTCATCAATTGAGATCCACGTCTCTGCCATTTCAGCACATTACAACACGGATCCTCTTTTATTCTCTCATCCCTTGCTAAAGCAGTACCTCAGAGGGGCTAAAAACATAAGACCGCCCCGGAGAGCACCAACACCAACTTGGGACCTCAATTTCGTTTTGGAAAAACTGACCCTACCACCTTTTGAGCCAGCCAATACAGCCAATCTAAAATTTTTATCATGGAAAACAGCTCTGCTCCTGGCAGTAACTTCAGCACAAAGAGTCTCAGAGCTACAGGCATTAATGGCAGTGGAACCTTTTATAATTTTTCATCAGGACAGGGTATCTTTAAGGACAACCCCTACCTTTATGCCAAAGGTGGTATCTAGTGTGGCTCTTAACCAAACCATCCATTTGCCAACTTTTTATCCAAACCCCCAGAAAAAAGGGGAGAAACTTCTGCATTCTTTGGACATACACAGGCAGTTACGCTTCTACTTGGACAAAACAAAGGCTTTCAGGAAAACTGAGCAACTATTTTTAGCATATGCTGCAGGATCCACAAGGGCAAGGCTGTCTCAAAGCAGACTATATCCAAATGGATAGGACACTGTATTTGATACTGCTACACACAGCATGGAAAATCAGTCCCAAATAACATTAGGCCACATTCCACCAGGGCAACAGCCACCAACAGCCTTTCTCAGAGGAGTACCTACCAAGGAAATTTTGGAGGCTGCAACTTTGAGTTCAGTGCAGACCTTTACCAAGCATTACCACCTGCCTCTTTAAATCCAGAGCAGGATTTGCCACTGCAGTTCTGCAGGGCCTCATAGCCAATCCTAACTCTTTATAGACCAGCCACCCAACCTCAGCTTTGGGATTCTACCCAAGTGTAATGACTGCAGCAGTTTAACACGATGAACATAGTACAGTTTTGTACCTACCGTAAATGTAGATGTTAGAGTGTTCACACTGCTACAGTCCAGGTTACCCTCCCTCCATCCCCTCTGAACTAGATACTTATCTATACCTTTCTGTCCTATACAACCCTTGGGGTGTATTTGCTGGTAACTGAAGGTATTGTTTTTATTGTATATTTTTGATTAGCAGTATGTATTGCCTACCTATTTGGGGGCACCGGACATCTGGGGCAAGAAAAACTGAAGAAAATGGCGTCAGATGCATCTTATATGCCCCTGGCGCTCTGACGTCAGGGAAGAAGCGACAGCAACTGACGCCGGACCAAGACTTAGGAATTCAGGCCGACTGCGTGACCGCCTGACGGCAGGATAACCCAGGTGTAATGACTGCAGCAGTGTGAACACTCGAACATCTACATTTATGGTAGGTACAGAACTGTACTTTCTGTTTAGGCCAGGAACATGATCGTACCTCTTGTATCTGCCAGTTTTGTTCCCAAAACTCTCCCGAAGTCGTCTGGCAGCCCTCAGTTTATACCTAGAGAACCACAGGTTAAAAAGGCTAGCTTTATGAATGGATCCTGAGTCTCCCACCGAGGCGGAGCCGCTTAAAAAAGGCGGCCAAAGATTCTAGGCCTACCCCTTTTGCTCCTCTGACATTGGATGCCCTGCCAACTGCCGATATAGGGGTTGAGGGATGTCTGCTAGAACTGGCACCTTCAGCGACTACCCTTGAGGAAGCCGCTTCTGAAGTACTGGTAACCACATCCTCTGAGGTTATTCATATGTCTGCTACTGCCAAGGACGAAGAGGGAACCAGGCTCCACAGGACAACTACCCGTGATCCAGGATTCAGAATCCTCACCCATAGGCCAGATCCTGAAACTTGGCCCTCTTCTTCTAACAAATCAACTCCTTTAAAAAAGAAACAAAAGACTAAGCATTTATCTGCTCCTTCTGAGGAACAACCTGACTGGCAATCTCTTTCACCATCCTTGCTGCAGATCTTCATGGCTCTTAGGCCCTCAACATCCACATTACCTGTGCTAAGCCCCAGACCAGCCTCAGTTACCTCCATCTCCCCTTCCTTCTCCCGGGAGGAATAGGCCTCATCCTCCTGCTGTTCAGTCACTTCCTCCTCCCAAATAGCTTCTCCCTTGGACTACTACTCCCCCAGATGAGGATTTCTTTAAGGGAGTCACCCCTCCAGAGGATATTACATTTGAAGAAACTGTTGCTAAAATGAGGGAGTACACACGAAAGTTCAAATAAGACACGTACAGAACGCTTTAACTGAATCACTGCATTTTCATCAATGTTACTTCAGATGAGAATACCAACTTCTACAACCCCTTTTATACAAGTCCAACAATCCTCAGTTAATCAGTTAACCATTTGTTCACATCTAAAAACACAATATAACAATGTTGAATACATGAAAATGAAATGCTCTGAATGAAAACTTCAAAAAATCATTGAAGTGGCAAGCATGAATGCACAAAAAAAGCATATAGAACAATAGACATTGAATACAAGGGAATAAAAATGTATAAAAAATATATAAAATACTTTAAAATGTCATGTAAAACAATGATAGAACAGCATTAAAAGATGTCAAACAGCACCATCTACTGTGTAGTCCCATAAAAGCATTAAAACCTAAACATCCCATTCAAAGTTTAGCTGCCCGAAGTTTTAACACAGGTTTCAAGGAAACAGTGTCATTTAAGCCAGGGTACTTGTTGGGTTCAGCTACCAACTGCCAGTACAGTTCCCTGTATTCTAAACTCATCTCCCAAGGGCCCCCTCTAGGATTAATGTGCAATGTCTCAATTACAAAAAAATAAAATTCACCCCCTAAACAGTTCAGTGTCTGTTTGTATAAAGCGTTATTGGTGTTGATCTATCTTATGTCATAACTATGTTCATACATTCTGGACTTTTAGTTTTCTTTTGGTTTTGCCTATATAAAACGCATCGCATATATCACACACAAGCTAAATAAATACCATTCATGTTGCAATTGGCAAAGCCTCTAGTCTTCATGGACCTATCCCTACATTTCAAATACAACATATCACCAACTTTGACATATGGGCATTGAGCACAACAGCCACATTTGTATGTACCACTCTTACTGGAATGATGGTTAACCCTAGAGGCATTCTCCAAAATGTTCTTAATACTACGACCCTTTCTATAACTACAATTGAATGGCTTGTCAAAAATATGCTGCAAGTCTGATATTCTAGCAAATCTACTCCATTAATTTTCTATGCTACTTCTGGCAACTCCAGCATCAGAGCACTATTGTACGCATTATCTGCTGACCTCACAAATGTTTGAATGTTCCCAGGGTCATAACTATCACTACTAAAAATGGGGGCAAGCCTAGTCTTCCTTGCTTCATGCACTTCACTGTATACCTCCATTAGAAGCTTTTCTGGGTACCCCCAAGCCCTAAACCGGTCCATAAGAAAAGCACTTTCACTAATAAAATCATTGCTGCCCAAAGTCGTTCTACTTATTCGAACAGACTTGCCCTTCACAACTTTCTTCTGATAGAGTGGGTGTGCACTGGTATAATACAAATAGGAATTCGAAAAAGTCGCCTTTCTGTAAACCTGGTTTTAAAATTCCCACTATATTTACTAATACAAATGTCTAAATATTTCATCTCATCTTGACTCATTTCATAAGTAAACCTTAAATCAGTGATGTTTGATAAATTAAAAAACTTCTAAAGTCTTACTTTCAGATTCTACCCAAAATAGACTTGTCCAAAAAACGAGCATAAAAATTTCCAGCACCACCTGAAATCACAGTTAAACACATTTCTTTTCCCAGTAGGCAAGTATAATGTTAGCATACGTGAGGGCACACCTCTTAAATTGAAATACTCTCCTTCAAAGAATATAAAATTGTTCTTTAAAATCACATCCATTAAAGTTACACAAGTACGAAAGTTGTAACTTGTATCACTATTGTCACTTAAAACCTCTTCCATCCATTCTAGACCCACATGGAAATTAAATCGATCACATCAACTGAAATAAATGTAAGACTTTATTTTTTGTAATTGAGACATTGCCCATTGATCCTAGAGGGGGCCCTTGATAAACATGTTTAGAATACAGGGAACTGTACTGGCAGTTGGTACTTGAAGCCAGCAGGTACCCTGGCTTAAATTACATGGTTTCATTGAAACCAGTGTTAAAACTTAAGGCAGCTAAACTTTGAATGTGGTGTTTAGGTTGTAATGCTTTTATGGGACTATACACAGTAGATGGTGCTGTTTGACAACTTTTAACACTGTTTTAATACTGTTTTATCACAGTTTTACGTGACATTTTAAAGTATTTTATATATATATTTTATACATTTTTATTCAGTTGTATTTAATGTCTATTCTATATGCTGTTTCTTTATTATGTCCATTCGTGCTTGTGACGTCAATGATTTTTAGAAGTTTTCAATCACTGCATTTCATTTTCATGTATCCAACATTGTACTGTATTTTTAAATGTGGACAAATGGTTAATTGATTAATTGGGGGATTGTTGGATTTGTATAAAAGGTTGTAGAAGCTGGTATGCTCATCTGAAGAGGTTACATTGATGAACGCGGTGATTCAGTTAAAGCGTTCTGTACGTGTCTTATTTGAACTTTACAAAGTGTGCTCAATAAAGTGGTGGATTTTATTCTGGTGAATTTTCCAGTGCCTTTTTTTTTGGTTATTAGTATGTTTTTTGGCACTTTTTCCACATTTTTCATTTATTTAAAATAAGGGAGTACTTTAAATGGGATACAGCACGGATGACCGAAATTCAAAAAAGGTATTTTGATTTGCTGCAGGTGGAATCACCCTCCCATCAGCCCATTCCTCCAGTGATTCTAGCATACTTAGATCCATTTGCATCAGGCTCATTCTGATTCACAACTTCCTGCTCCCAAGAGACCTGACCATTTTTGTAAGGTAGGTGACTAGCACAAACTTCTTGTAAAGCCCCCTTTGGCGAACTCTGCAGTTATAGCACTTGGCCCCTGACAAGCAGTCCAGACTCTCTCCTTCCTTACTCTTGCCTTCAAACAAGGTTAGCAAGGTAATGCGCAGGCTGAGGAATAAGATTATATACCTCTTCTACTCTAGCATTTAGGGCAATTAATTACCAGACCCACATGGTTAAATATGCTCTAGATTTGGTATCAAAGGCTTCATCCTTACTGTCCTCGTTGCCTGACTTCCCCAAACAAGACACAAGTAGCATCTAAGCTGTCTCTGGCATTTCAGATATCCAGACACTCAAAGTGCAGCTGTGATGCAGCTGAGGCTTCTGCAACATTCGCAGCATCTGTTTTGCAAGGATATTCATGGCTTAGACCGCAGCCCCTGCCTAAAGACTTTTAAAACAAAAATTTTGGACACACCCCTGGATAAACTCTAGTTTGGCAAACAGTCTGCTTATCTGTTTAAAGCCTCCAGGAGCAGATTAAGTCCAGGATCTTTAACGCTTACTGGTCTCCCCAGTACCAAAATTTTATAGAAATTACACTGCAAAGACCTCTTTTGTCAGGAGAGCCCCTGCCCCAGCCACCTTAACCTTCAGACATAGAAAGGGTCCAGGAAGCCAACCTCCTCTAGGACAGCTACCTCTCAGCCCCCCAACAGGCAGCCCTTTCAGGGCAGGAATAATGCATGACTGCCCTGCCTCAGCCACCTTCCCGTCTCATCCTGCCTCTCTCACTGCCTTCCACTTCTGGAAAGAAGTCACTTCAGACCACTGGGTCCTGGCAATAGTGGAAAAAGGATACTTCCTGTCTTGACAGGAAAAACCCATTCCACTAGGCATCCCCTTCCCTCCCAAGAACCAGCTATACCTAATCCCACAGACTGTCCAGGACCTTCTCACTCAGGGAACCATAGAACCCATTTCCCCAGGCCAGGAAGGAAAAGGATTCTACTCTGGGTTAATCCTGGCACCAAAAAAGGGAGTCCCTTGGGGGGGGGGCACGCCCGTCCTGGACCTATCCTTCCTAAACCTCTTTCTGAAGGTCCCTTCTTTGAGTGCTATCTCTTCAAAACCTTCTGCCACTCTTGCCCCCCCCCCCCCAGGCTTTCATGGCCACTTTCGACTTAGAAGCTTACCTCCACATCCCTATCCACCCAAACCACAGGAAGTTATCTACGCTTTGCTGGACCCTGTTCACACTTTCAATTTACTGCCTTGCCTTTTGGTTTATCCACAGCACCAAGAGTCTTCACAAAGTGCCTAGTCCCAAGGTAAAGCCTACTGCAGGACTAAGGGCAATTCAAATTTATCTACCCCTGCCTAGACATCCTCGTCCTTGCAGAAGGGGAAGACGTACTCCGAAGTCAACTGTTCTCCATTTCACTGCTCCAGAGATAAGAATTCACACTCAACCTCTTAAAAATCATCCCTGTCCCCAGCACAAAAAACTTTCCTGTGTTACAGGATAAGGACTGACCCTGATGAAGGCCTTTCTCCCCTCAGGACAAGGTATCCTCCCTGGTCAGCCGCTTCCAGGACTTCTAACCAACCATCTGTCAGCCAGGCAATTCATGTGCCTCCTAGGCCTAATGGCAGCCACCATCCCTATGCTGCCACTAGCCAAGTTGCACACAAGGAAGTTAGTGGTACGTGAAGAATGTGTGGTCTCAACACAGCCATCCTCTGGACTTTCAGATACCCTTTCTTCCACGCCTAAAGGCAGAGTTGAAGTGGTGGATTCAGCAGGTGCAACTAAACCCAGGCCTACTCCTGCAGCCCACCAAACCTGCTCACCTAATGCACATAGATGCCTCCGATCTAGGCTGGGGAACAACCATGAATGGCCTCAAGGTACAAGCCATATGAGAGCCATCCCTCTAGAAAAAGCACATCACCATAAGGGAGATGACTGCAGTCCACTTTGCCCTGCAGGCCTTTCTCCTCTCATGCAACCAGGCCCCTTACAAATCTTCTCGGACAACACCACTGTAATGTGATACATCAGCAAATGGGAGGGGGGGGGGGTCCAGGTCTTACCATGCTAGCAATGCAAGCTTGGGAATTAGCCTCTCGGAACAACATTTTACTGCGGGCAGTCTACATCCCATCCCAGGGCAAGCCATCAGGCGGATGTTCTCAGCAGTGAGTCACGAGTGGGTGTTGCACAGAGATGTATTCCTAGACATTGTCCACCAGCAGTTGTGTTGGAGTCATTCATGTCTGGCCCATCTACAACCTGGCTGTCTACCCTGCAGGACCCACTCATTGAGTTAGTGTCTTCTAGGGCATGGAAGGAACCAGACGTAGTAGAGCCCATCCCCAAGTGTGTGGACAAAATCTTGAGTGCTCTCTTTGGACGAAGGGTATTCCGGTTGATGCCATGGTGGTTGCAGCAGCCACCAAAAAGGAGCTGGCCCAGGAGAGCTCCTCTGTCCACCCCCCCTAACAGGGAGTCTAGGGCTTTGGACAGATTTGGTAAGAGTTTATGCCTCCCCCTCTTTCTGCTTGTGAGTGCTAAACACACTCCCATTTTGAGACTACAGAGGGACCTGGTCAAGGAACTCAATAGCTCTACACCGTGGTCCATGTCAGCAGAGGATCAGAAGGTTTTCCCCTTCAGAATGGCCACCCTCTAGTCCCTGTCACAACACATCCATGAGGTTAATATCCCAGGTAGCAGAGGGTACTTCAAGGGCAGCTGGTTCCGGCATTGCCATAAGGCGTCATGCCTGGATGCGGCTGTGTGACTTTGCAGAACTCTATAAGGCATCCTGCATCAATGTGCCTTTTGACGGATCAACCCAGGAAGTCTGCCATCGGGATCCGTTTTTCTACCCCACAGAGATGTTCTTCGTTTTTCACTGTTGCAGTCATTACATTTGGGTAATCTGCTGGCAGGTTGCCCTCAGTCGGCCTGATTAACAAAATCTTTCAGTTGCTGTCCCTTCTTCCATGACGTCAGGTTGTCAGGGGTATAAAACATGCAGCCAACGCCATTTTCATCATTTTTTTTGCCCCAGATATCAGGTGCCCCCCAAATGGGGAGCAAAATATATATTTATGTATGCATGTAATTTAGAATACAAAAAAATGTACCTCTAAATAAAAGCAAATACACCAAAAAGGCTTTTGAGCATAGCAAAAAAAAAGAAGAGGTATAGTAAAAGACAAATAGGGTGCTGGCGGGTGGGTAACCAGAACTGCAACAGTGAATACACACGAACATCTACATTTATGGTAAGTGTACAGAACTGTACTATGTTCTTCGTGTTTCACTGTTGCAGTCCTTACATTTGGATAGAATCCCAAAGCTATGGTTGGGAGGATGGAATTATACAGCATTAGGAGCAGCTGTAAGGCCCTGCAGGACAGCACTGGCAAAGCTTGCTCTGGATTTATAGAAGAGAGGTAAATAGTAATGTTTGGTGAACATATGAACTGAGCTCCAGGTAGCAGCTTCTGGAATGTCTCTGGTAGGAACCCCTTTGAGAAAGGCTGCAGAAGTAGATGCAGCCCTGGTGGAATGGGATCTGATCCCCTTGGGGACAGGTTTAGCATGGTGCACGTAGCAGAAACGAATACAATGGCTTATCCATTTTGAAATAGTCTGCTTTGAAATAGCTTTGCCCTCTACCCCTGCAGCAAATGCCACCAGTAGTTTTGTCCTTTTTAAGTAGAATCTTAGTTGTCTGTGTACATCCAATGAATGCAGAATCCGCTCACCCTTGTTCTGTGGATTTGGGAAAAAGGTTAGCAGATGAATGGTCTGATTAAGAGCCACATTAGGTACCACTTTAGGCATAAAGGATGGATTGGTCCTGAGAGCCACCCTGTCCGGGTAAAAGATAATAAAAGGCTCCACTGCCATGAGAGCCCGTAGTTCTGAAATCCATCTAGCTGAAGTGACTGCTAAAAGAAAAGCTGTCTTCCAAGAGAGAAATTTTATGTCTACAGTAGCAGCTGGTTCAAAAGGAGGTAGGGTGAGTTTTTCCAACACAAAATTGAGGTCCCAAGCAGGAGTTGGTGCTCTCCTGGGAAGTCTCAAATTCTTGGCCCGAGAGGCAGAGGGGGGAAATAACCAGAATGGTAGATGCCGCCCATATGGGCAAGGGGGTCTGCAAAACCGAGGGTTTTGAGAGCCACCTCAGGCAGAGCCTTCCGCCCATGAATAGTTGCCCAACTGCGTTCCTCTGGAGCAATCGAGGGCATTCCTCCTTATACCCCAAAGCCTGGGAAGCCATCACAAACGACTGATGGGTGCTAAGGATTGTATCAAGAAGATGCTCTATTCTCTTTTCAGAGACACTAAGACAAAATTCTTCCCTCCGTGATGTCCCACCCAATCAGAGGAAGGATGCAGCTGTAGAAGTCCCAAAGTTGCTGTGAAAGACTCATCCAGGAAGTCCCCCCCCCCCACATGACAGTCTGATCATGTTTACTTGTTCTTTTTGGTACCCAAAAAGACACTGGAGTTGAGGCCAATTCTGGATGAATAACTGGATGTGCTCAAATAGACGTGAAGGACACACTACCGCATCAAGATGACAGGTGCTGCAGAAGTTTTCTTTGTTTCAGGCTGGGAGACAGTCATTTTAAGTTCAGATCACTCCTGTTTGGTCTCACCACACCCCCAAGGGTGTTCAAATGCTTGCCAGTGGTCACAGCTCATCTCAGGCTGCAGGGATTCCAGATATTTCCCTATCTGGATGACTGGCTTTTTACCGCTCCAACCACGCATAGTTTGATTCAGGCCAGAGATTACCTTTTGCAGCTGGCTCCACTCCGCATAACCCTGAACTTTGAGAAATCCCAGTTTGAACCAGTTCAGGTGATGCATTCCATAGGGGCACGTCGGGACACCGTTTCTCTGGCTTCTCACAGTGGATCAAGTGTCAAGCCAACGCCTTCATGTCAAGCAGATTTCTCTGAGCTCTCAGTTCTGTGGCTGCCATGATACCCCTCTTGCCCACAGCACGTCTTCACATGAGATTCTTTCAGTGGACATTAGCAGTTCAATGGTCCTTACACAGAAACATCTAAGCCTTCCAGTCCGACTTTCCTAAGTATGCATAGAATCCCTGCTATGGTGGCTTCACACTGCAGACATTACTCAAGGACAACCCTTCATTTTTCCTTCTCCAAATGCCATGTTGACCACAGACCCCTCCCAGATGGGGTGGAACAGAGCATTTTTTGGGTCGGACGGTTCAAGACACATGGACGCCCTAGGAGACCAACTTGCGTGTCAATGCCCCAGAGATGAGAGCAGTTCTTTAGGTGTTGCAAGCACTACACACCTTTCTTCCTGTAGGGCCTGTTGCAATACAGATGGACAATGTCAGTGGTCTGATCAACAGACAGGGAGGAACTAGGTGTTACCCCCCTGTGTTGAGAAGCTTTGTGTGTATGGCAGTGGGTGATCTCTGCCAACCACTTCCTAGGAGAGTTCAACATCCTAGCAGATAGGATCAGCAGAGTCCTACGGATGCCTCTAGAGTGGTCTCTGAACCAGTCCACGGAAACATGATCTTCCAAAGATGGGTCAACCATGCTGTGACCTTTTGCCACCCTCTCAACAAATGCAGCAGATACTTTGCTTTAATCCCTCAGGGACAGTCACCAAAGGGTGCTGTAGTCCATGCTTGGCTTCCCAGTCTACTCATTATGTTCCCCCTAGTTCAGGTCAAAGGCGAAGGTAATCCTCATTGCTCCCTTTTGGCATCAAGTCTGGTTCCTTATCTTCACTCTCCTCTTATTTGCCCTCTGACACTATATCCAGCTCTAGATCTTTTTTCATCCCTTGGGACACCCTCACCCAGACTTTCAAGGCCTGAAACTAACTGCATGGTTTCTCCATTTCCGATGGTGGCCAAACATCCCAGGCTTTCATCCCCTGTCCAGAAGGTCTTGATTTCTTCTCATAAACACTAGCCAGGAAGATTTATAAGAGTAATTGGAAAAGGTTTTCTGCATGGACGAAACAGAAACAAGTAGATCCTTTTACAGCCCCCATCTCTGTGGTGGATTTTTTGGCTTCCCATTTTTAATGATTGCACTAGTTTTTTCACCATCAAAGTTCAATTACCTTAAGATTTCCAGTTTTCATTTGGGAAAGGACTCTTCATTAGCTTCATCAAAACTTTGTAAAGCTTTCCTTAGAGATACCTTTGTACTTCGTCCACCCATTAAAGATCCCGCTTCCCTTTGGGACTTGACCATTATGTTGCAGGCCCTGGTTCGTCCCCCTTTTCAGCCAGCGGCCGCAGTAGATTTAAGTTTGTCATGGAAGATGCTTTTTCTGGTGGTCATTACTTCAGCAGGATTCCCATATTTAATATTTCACAATGAAAGCATAACCTTGCACACCAACCCGTCCTCCTTACTTAAATTCGCTACAGAAGCCATATCAACAACTCCATTAACTTGAGTACACTTTCCATTTACTTGATGTGCATAGACAGGCATTTGCTTACACAGAACGAAGATTTTCAGGACATCAGAGCAGTTTATATCTTTTTGAGACACGAAGAGGTAAAGCCATAATTAAGACCTGTTTGGTTGTTGTGTCTTTCGGCTTTTCCCGGTTAGGGGTCACCACCGCGGAACTCCGGTCTGCTAATGATTGGCAGTAGATTTTTACGTGCCGAGTTGCCGGCCCTGATGCACAACCTTCAATGAAGGCATGCCCATTCACGCATCTCTCTACACAGAAGACGCTCTAGCTGAGAATCGAACAGGACAACGTCTTACTGTGAGGTGACAACGCTACCGCAGCACCACCACCGCTGTACCTGGTCAGGTTAAAACTCACTCTAGAAGGTCTCTGGCAACTTCTCAAGCCTTTTGGTCAAGAGTATTGAATGACATCTGTACAGCTGCTACATCGTCCAATTCTCATACATTCATTATTCATAAATTGAAATCACTTCAGGAATAGGGAGCGTCTTTGACTCTGCTGTACTTTGGAATATCCTTAAGGGCAGATCATGCCTCCTAAACCTGGTGGACTTCTTTGAGACAGTTACCAAGGCTATAGACGAGGGAAAGGTGGTACACACAGCCTACCTAGACCTCGCTAAGGCCTTAGACACCTTTCTACATTCTGGTATTATAGACAAGCTCACCAGCCTGAACATAAACCCGTACATCACAAGATGGGTTGTCAACTTGGCTCATGGACAGAACCCACATGGTGAGAGTTGCGGGAGCTAGGTCCGACTCTAAACCAGTTACAAGTGGCGTTCCCCAGGGCTCAGTCCTAGGACCCCTCCTGTTAAGCATATACTTTTCAGAGGTACAGGCAAGCACAGGAGGACTGTGGCTGACCAGGTTCGCAGACGACTGCAAAGTAGGGGCTGTAATTGACTCTCCGGCTGACAGACATCCTCCAGAAGGGTCTCACTGAGACGGATACCTGGTGTCAAAATCATGGCCTCAAGCTAAATGCCAAAAGGTGCATAGTCATCCCCTTTGGAAAAAACAAAGTAGCCACAAACTACCACATAGGTGGTAGTCCCCTAAATACGGAAGACGTAATAAGGGATCTGGGGACCCAAGTAGATAGTAATCTCACCTTTGATAATCACATTGCCAAAGTGGTTAGAAAATCCTTCGACGTGGCCCACCTGATCACAAAAGGGTTTGCATCCAGAAGAGATTGTGCCCCTCTACTCACTCATCAGACCCATCTTGGAGTACAACGCCCCATTTGGGATGTACCTTACAAGACACCTGCAACAGCTGGAAAGACCACAGAAGTACCTCAAGAGGATCAGTGGCCTGAGATGCCCTATGCAGTTCAACTGAAGAAACTCAAGTTGTATTCGGTTGCATACCGCCTACTCAGAGGTGATCTCTGCCTGACATACAAGGCCATGTCCAACCCAGAACTGATGGACATGCTCCACCTAAAAAAAGACCTTATCCCCTCAAGCCACACGCTCTAGGGATCTAAACCTCACCACAACAATAAATAGGACATGCAGGAGGGATAGATTCCTGTCCCAGAGACTTCCCATGCTTTGGAACAAGATCCCGTTCTACATTAGGCAGAGCTCCTCGCTAACGCTCTTCAAAAGAAACCTTGACGAGTGGATGGGGAAACGAAGTTTACCTCGGGGATCACTTCAGTGGCTCTGCTGGACAGAGACCCAGGGAAACTAGTTAAAGGGGGCGGCGAAAGCCAACACATTTTGGCTAGGCTTATAAATGCCTTCAGGCAGATAGCCTAGTACCCACCTATGAGGGCCACCTGGAGTTTCTGTAGCTGGGGACTGTATCCCACAGATTAATGAACAAATGAAGATGACATCAGGTAAAGAAGTTGTGTTTTTCTGTGTTCATTTTTCTTTAACCCCCACCTTCTTTCCTCCAGTCCAAGAATTTGAGTGACCTGATGGATATGTTCACCTAACCATTGTTTCTGTTTGAGCTACTGTTCTGTCCTTTCCTGTTGGTTGATGGCTTGTTTTAGTAGACAGTGGGTAAATAGTGACAGCAAACTGTGTCTGAGGCACTTTGGTGGAAAGTGGCATTATTGGGTAGGGAAGAAGAGCTCAAGCTTCAAATCTCAAGCTAGTGAAATGGCTGAGTCTGTTCTGAGGGTTGGAACAGAGACCCACAGGTTAATGAAGGAAGTCAACACAGAAGGAACGTTATGGTAAGAACATAACTTTTTTTTCTTGCTTCTGTATAGCAGCTTAGAATAGGGAGTGTGTGCAGCATTCTAAAAACAAAACGTTTGTTCCTTTATATGGCTTTAGGACTTTAATAATAATAGTTTTGGAGACTGTTAACTGAACAGTTCTAATCTTGTGTCCGTTGCCCTTTTTAATGAGGGCCGGGTTAATCCTTTTTATCATTTATAGATGCACCATATTTCAGTAAATGTCCTTCAAGGATGCATCTGCAGTCATAACATATGGGTTGTCCTGCCTCAGGCAGCCCTTCGGTCGGCCGGACTCCAAAGTCTGGGTCTGGCCTCGGCTGAAGTCGCACTTTCCCCGACGTCAGAGCTTCTGGGGTATAAAGGCATCAGCCGACGCCATTTTCCTCAGTGTTTCTTGCCGCACGGTGCCCGAAGCAGAAGCTGTTCGCAAGTGCCGGTCGGTCAGATCCAGAGATTTCAGCTACCGAAGACTTCTAAAAAAGCTAAGTACCCCGTTGGGGACTCTTTCTTGCCTCAGCCGATGTCAGACAAAGTAAATAATTGTTTAACTTGTGGGAAACAAATACCTCATAAGGATTTCCACTCTTACTGCCTTCCTTGCTTAGGCCCAGACCACGACGTATCAGCTTGTTTAGCCTGTGCCTCCTTCAACCGACTGACTCTTAGACGTCGGTCAGAGTTTGCAGAAGAGTTTTTTGCATCCGCTTTTGCATATAAAATGCCGTCGGAGACTCCGACTACGCATTTAGCGAAAAAACACAAGGAAAAGGACCGACACTCGCGGCCCGCGGTTTCGGCTGAAACCACGGTTAGGCCTACCGCGAGTGTATCGGTTTCGGCTGAAACAGAGTCCTCGGTTCTTACTTCTGCCGAAAACATACTTCCAACAACCGAGGCCAAAGAGGCCCCGGCTGAGTCGGCTACAGAAATTCCTACCGAAGAAGCAAGCGCACAAGAATTGTCAGACACCATCCCATTGGACATTTCTACTCCTGCACATGGGGCAGCTAGGCCCCCTGCTTCTATGTCTATTAAGGCCTTCTCCAGGGCTAAAGCAGCTAAAATTTCAAAGGCTTTACCAGCAAAATCTACCTCTCAGAGACCTTCCTCAGGTTCTCAGATTCTCAGCCTTGCTGAGGACCTTATATCTTTGATTAGGGCTTCCCAACCTCACCCAGACAGGGCCTTTCAACCTCCTCCTGACAAAAGGCCTAGGACTGAACCCCCTGAACCTCTCTCCTCGGATGGATCTGATATATCAGACCATCAGGAAGGGCCATACTCACCTTATGAGGATTCAGATGCAGAAGACTCTATTCCTTCTGCCTCCCCTCCAGAAGAATTTTCCTTTGGGGAGACCTTGCACTCAATGAGGGAGCACTTTCAATGGCAGGGTCAGGATTTCTCTGATTCTAGGAAAAGATTAAGGACGTTTTTACACTTGCCACAGCATAGGCCTTTAGCCATACCACCTGTGCTAACTGTAGTTGATGATGCATATAATGATGTCAGTTCTGCCCCTGATTCTCTCCCCCCGGCCCCTGCCAAACCTGACAGATATTACAGGGTCCCGGATTCTCACTTCCATTTGTATAAAGCCCATGCTGCAGACCCAGAAACTATTTCTCGGGGCCCAAAAGGTGTTGCAGCTGCCACTGCCAAAAACCCCCTACCCTCTGAAAGAGAGTCAAGAGCATTAGAGAGATGGGGAAAAAAGGTTTATACATCTGCTACTCTTTCTGCCAGGGCTTTAAACTGTCAATTCCATATGATACAGTACCAGGAATATTTGTTAGATCAGCTGCATAAAAAGCTTTCCTCTCCTGAACCTTTAGACCGTAAGTCCCTTCAGGATTTGGTACACAACTCTCAGCAGGTCAGTAATCATTTCTTAAAATGTGGCTATGATGCACTGGAGGCTTCATTTAGATCAGCTATTACTGGAAGCACACTTGGGCGGAAAGTTGGCTTTATTTTCAAAAAACTGGCATTGCATTACAAAAGACAAATGGACATTGCAAACAATAGACAAAAGGATACAGGTTTCACTTCCACACTTTACCAAAAAAGAGCGGAATGCCAAACCTTCCACCAAATCAGAAGCCAGAGGCTCTAAGACAAATCAACAATTTTACTTCAGATGAAAGCAATAGAAAGGGTACCATCTATGGAACAAGGCCAAGGATTTCACTCCAGACTATTCCTTGTACCAAGAAAAGAAACCCAATGGAGGCCTATTCTCGACTTGTCCGCACTAAACACATATCTCATTGTGCCAAAATTCAAGATGCTGACTCTACAGCAACTTCTTCCCATGTTGGGCAAGGAGTCTTGGCTGGTGACTCTAGATCTCAAGGAGGCATACCTGCACGTCCCTATTCGACCAGATTGCAGAAGACACTTCAGATTTCTTGCAGGATCAGAGCATTATCAATTCTCAGCATTGCCCTTTGGCTTATCTACTGCGCCCAGAGTATTCACGAAATGCCTGGCATCAGTAATTGCACATTGCAGGCTTCAGGGAATTCAAATCTATCCATACCTGGACGACTGCCTAATACAAGCGGACAACAGCACAAAACTAATAAAGGATTTGGCCTATGTCATACACCTGTTAAGGCCTTGGGATACACAGTCAACATCCAGAAGTCAAGACTAGTGCCATCCCAAAGGATAACATTTTTGGGTGCAGATCTGGACACAATAATTCAGATGGCTTTTCTCACAGAAGAAAAACAAAAGCAACTCCCAGTCTACTTCATGGCTTTGACAAGACAAACTCAGCTTACTGCAAGGAAAGTCCTGCAGGCCCTGGGTTACATGGCATCCTGCATAATCTTGATCCCGCATGCCAGGCTGCATATGAGGAAATTACAATGGTACCTAAGAAATGTATGGTCTCAACACAGGCACAGTCTAGAAACCATGATACCAATCATTCCATGCCTGAAAAAAGAATTCCTGTGGTGGGCTCAGGCCTGCCAGACCAACAGAGGGTTACCTTTCAACAAACTACAACCAAGGCAGACCATCACCACGGACGCCTCAGACCTAGGATGGGGAGCACACATGGAAGACAAGTGCATCCAAGGCCTATGGACTCAAGACCAGCAGAATTTGCACATAAATCTAAAGGAGATGCTGGCAGTGAAGCATGCAATCGAGGCATTCAAACCATTCCTCCAGCAAGGACATCTGCTGATGAGGACAGACAATACCACAGTCATGTGGTACATCAACAAACAGGGAGGCACGCATTCCTACCCTCTATGCCGGATGGCAATGGACCTGTGGAACCTAGGCCTGAATCTCAACATCCAACTGCAGGCCAAATTCGTACCAGGAAAAGAGAATTCACTAGCAGACAGCTTAAGCAGAACTACCACGGATGCTCACGAATGGATGCTCCATCCAGACATCTTCAAAATCATAACAAACAAATGGGGAATGCCAGAGATAGACCTGTTCGCCTCCCCACTCAACCACCAACTGAAGAAATTCTGCTCGAATATACCACCCACAAGCCTGGAGGGTGGACTCCCTCTCTTTCAGCTGGAAGGCCCTAACAGTGTATGCCTTTCCACCTCTCCCATTGATGTACAAAGTTCTACTGAAGATCAGGGGGAACAGCCAAAGGTGATTCTGATAGCTCCAGACTGGCCAAGGCAGCATTGGTATCCGCTACTGAAAAGCATGTCTCGGACGAACTCATGGCCTCTACCCCTATGGCCTTTACTTCTAACGCAGAACAACTACAAGACCCTGCATCCAAACTTGAAAACACTGCAGCTAACTGCCTGAAAAATTGCTTAAAACAAAACCAAACTGTTTTATCTCAGAGGGTCAAGGACATTATCCTGGAGGCTCGTAGACCCTCCACAAGAAAAGTATATTCAGCTAAATGGAAGAGATTCCTCATTTGGAGTGCATCAAAGGGTACAGATGTCACACTGGCAAACCTAGCACACATCCTAGAATACTTAGCAGAACTGTTCCACAATGGCCTGTCCTATTCTTCCGTTAAGATTCATGCTTCAGCAATTTCAGCAGAGTACAACATGGATCCTCCTATCTTCTCTCACCGTCTCCTCAGACAATTTTTAAGAGGGATCAAAAATGTAAAACCTCCAAGGAAACCCCCTCTGCCTGCATGGGATCTCAATTTTGTGCTGGAAAAATTAACACTACCCCCTTTTGAACCAGCAGCATCAGCAGACTTACAGTTCTTATCTTGGAAAACTGCTTTCCTTCTAGCAATCACTTCAGCAAGAAGAGTATCCAAGTTACAGGCACTAATGGCAATGCAGCCTTTCCTTATTTTTCACCAGGATAGAGTGTCTCTGAGAACCAGTCCTACTTTCATGCCAAAGGTGGTATCCAGGGTATCATTGAACCAAGCTATTCATTTGCCTACGTTCTTCCCTAACCCACAGAACAGGGGGGGGAAACTATTGCACACCTTGGATGTACGCAGACAACTACGCTACTATCTGGACAGAACTAAAACCAGCAGAAAAACTGACCAACTTTTTGTAGCATATGCAACTGGAGTGCAAGGAAAAGCATTTTCCAAACAGACAATTTCAAAATGGATAGGAAATTGCATTCAATTCTGCTACTCTTCATGGAAAGACGACTCCTGAAAATATCAGGCCTCACTCCACAAGAGCAACAGCCACCACTACAGCTTTCCTACAAGGAGTGGCTACCAAGGACATTTTAGAAGCTGCTACTTGGAGCTCCGTGCATACATTTGCCAAGCATTACAATCTACCTTTATACTCCAGATCCCGAGCAGGTTTTGCAACTGCAGTTTTACAGGGGATCCTAACTACACCATCATTATCTTAGTACCTCCTCCCCCAGTTTGGCTATGGTATTCTACCCATATGTTATGACTGCAGATTTATCCTTGAAGGACATAGTACAGTTTTGTACCTACCATAAATGTAGATGTCCGATAGGTATGCATCTGCAGTCAGGATTACCCACCCTCCTTCCCCTCTGTGGTATTCCTAGGGTGCTTACCCCTCTTTTAGCTAGCTGGGGGAATCTATTATGGTGTATTTGTTTGTATGTATATATGTATATTGATATATATATATATTTTGTTTGCTACTGTTTGGAATTTTCAACATTTATCCAAATTTAGCCTTCCTAGAGGGCACCTGGCATCTGGAGCAAGAAACACTGAGGAAAATGGTGTCGGCTGATGCCTTTATACCCCAGAAGCTCTGACGTCGGGGAAAGTGCGACATCAGCCGAGGCCAGACCCAGACTTTGGAGTCCGGCCGACCGAAGGGCTGCCTGAGGCAGGACAACCCATATGTTATGACTGCAGATGCATACCTATCGGACATCTACATTTATGGTAGGTACAAAACTGTACTTTTTCAATGACCAGGAAGTTGCATGCATTTGTATTGATGCCTGCAGTAATTTTTATACGCTGGCTATATAAGCTATCTTCCCCATGCCACCTTTTTACCAGTTCTGCAGTTCTGATCTTAGTCCTGCTAATGTCTTGTAAGATAGCCAGTTGTAACTCTGAGCATCCAAGATTACTGTTACTGTCTTACAGTTTTGTAAATGTCCACATTTTAATCCTGCTATTTGAAAATGGCGAAGGGAGATGCTCCTTGCTTTCCTCTCACCCTATTTGCTGAATGTCTGACAGATCTCTGGTGTTTGTCAGGATGCTTCCCCCCTCAGCACCAGACATAGACCAAAACATTGCCACAAGGCCAAGACCTTTATTGGGTGGACTGCTACTTAGACCAGACCCTGCAGGAGCCAAACTTTTACCTGACTAGCGGGGACTGAAGTCTTCTTACTTCACTGTGGCAGAAGAGGAGGGAACCAAAGAAGGTATACTCCTAACTTCCACCTTGGGGGAGTTCCAGGTTGCTGGCACCTCCCAGTCTAGTGTGACCCTATTAGCGGTTATGGAAACCTGCCTGAAGGCCATGGAGTTTAAGAAAGTCTTGATGGAAGACTACCCTCCCAGGGTTATTTTTCAGACCCACATTGATGGGAAGGTCTTTTGGGGCTTTTCATTTTAAGGTCTGTGAATGAAGTCCATGGCATCTAGCAGATGTTCAGTCTGTGATAGGAACTTGAGTTAGATGTTCGAGTACATTTTGAAGCCAGTGGTGTGCTTGACATAGGCATGGCTTGCCTTTTGTGTTACCTTCATTTAAGCCTGGAGTCACTGTCTGCTACCTGTCCAGAACCAGGTGAGGGCAGTCTCAAGGAAGAACACAGATGCTGCTATTGAAGCAGCAGTCCGTTTCCCACATTGGCTGCTGTGAGGAATCGGGATTTGGAGGACAGTCTTTTTGTAATAGATGCGAGTAACTGTCTTCCCCCCTTCACCACTTCCAGATGGACCCTTTCAGAGATACTCTGGTTGAACTCCCCTCAAGCTCACCTGAAACCCTTCTTCCTCTTGAAGCACTTGACACTGTGCGAGGAAGAAAGCTGAACAACCCCAAGTCAGCATGCCTCCCCATATTGTAGGCACTAAATAGGGATTCGGTAAATATACTTTGCTGGCACATGTATTGCACTGGAGAACACAGATGCCTGTGTAACTTGCATAAATGGGAAGAGACCTTTAAACTTTTTGAGACGTGATCTCTTTCTTTCATTGGTCTCAGCCATCACAGAATGTTGCTGTTCTGCTGCCTTATAGGTAGTCTGAATTCCTGGGTATATGTGATAAGACACTTGAGTTTTGAAGCTCTTAATATTTTATCATATGGTAAAACACTGCAACCGTGATGACACTTGGGCCGATTTCTGGGATTTTTTTTTTCTACCCCCCCCCCCCCCCCCCCCCAGGCTGGGTGGACATTTTCCCACCTGCACGTTAGCACTGTAGTGTATGATGGATGTCCACTTGTGCCATCTTTATTTTTTCTTGCTGCAGTATGAAAGGGTTCTTGGTTCGGTGCAAGTTTGTAAATGTCCTTCCATTGCTTTGGCCTGGTTCCCATAGTATAGAAAAGTACCCTACTGGGGAAGAGTCTCTGTGTGTGTTCAGCTTGAGATTTTAATGCGTTAACATAATGTCCGTATCTGACGTTACCTTCATTAGCTGTAGGAAACAAATCCCACACAAACTTTAATAGCTGGTCTTTGCAGTGTTTAGGGGCAGAGTATAGTTTTGCTTCTGGTCTCCGTTATGTTAGGTTAAACCAGAAAAACATTAGGCCGACAGCCAGATCTCTCCAGGACTGTCTGAACCAGAAAAGGTTGCTTGCATTCCTTTGCTGGATCCACCATGGTTTCAGCCATGTCTCCTGCAGATGCACTTCTCAAGGAGTTGAAATACTAAGTCATCACTGACCTGATATTGGTAGTTTCCTGTCAGAAACTACCTAATCTTTAGTGGCTTAGTTTTTGTAGAATGTACTGCTTTTACAACTTTTGAGTTTAGGTGCTCATGTCTTGCTTGCAGGGAATGTTAAAACTAGAGAGACAGGTTGCCATGAGGAACACAAGCAACCTGAGCATTTTTCAGTCACAGCACTACATTGAAGGGAACTACCAATCAGAAATTGTATGTATTGCTTGTTGCCTCTACTTTGCTTTTGGGACTGTGGAGAAGTGCAAGTGTAGCTCTGCAGTTTATAATCATTTTTTGGTAACTTTCCTTACAACTGACTCTCTACACCACTGCCTTCCAGTAACTGGGCTTCTTCTCTTCCTGTCAGAGTGGATACTCCTTGCCCTACTATTTCTTCCACTGTACCTAAAACGACAAAAAAAAAAAAAAACTCAAGTACTTGCAGTCACCTCAGTTGCAGTCAGTGCTTCACCTGCTGGAGGCATTCTGTAGTGGCCTTTTGTCATCCCTCAGCTGCTCCCCTGATTTCTGGGATCTTGTGTTGTGTTTTCTGCCATCCTGAGCCCAGGGGTCAGACGTTCCTTGTGGCTGTTCTGCTGATTAAGTGCATGGGAGAGCTGGCCAATTTCTCCAAATCGTTTAGGTTTCTAATACCATCATGGGATTGGACCCTATTCCTAAGTAAAAGTGTGATTAATCTTCATGAAGTTAGTATTTCATTCTTTGTCAGCCAGCTCTTCACAACATCTGTAATGTGCCCAGTAATGACTTTCTACAATTCGTGTGGAGATGCATGCGTCTGTAACGTATCTAAATACAATTAGTCTTTTTTTTATAAGCCCCCTTGCTCCTACTACTATTGGAACTGTCTGGGTATCGTTCTTCCACATTGCTGATGTTCATCGTGTTACCCTGCTGCAGTCATCACACTTAGGTTATCCTGTCGTCAGGCGGTCTCGCAGTCTGCCTGAATTCCAAAGTCTTGGTCCGGCATCGGTTGCTGTTACTACTTCCCTGACGTCAGTGCGCCAGGGGTATATAAGAGGCATCCGATGCCATTTTCCCCAGTCTTTCTTGCCGCGCGGTGCCCGAAGCAGAAGCAGTTCGCAAGTGCCAGTCCAACACCTGAGATTTTCGAATCGAGTTTCAGTCTGAAGTCTTCAAAGCTAAGTACCCCGTTGGGGAACCTTTTCTTGCCTCAGTCCGATGTCAGAAAAAGTTAACAGTTGCATTTCTTGTGGGAAGCAAATACCTCATAAGGACTTTCATTCTTATTGTATACCTTGCTTAGGCCCAGACCATGGCGTCACTGGTTGTCGGTTTTGTGCTAGGTTCAATAAGCGAACTATAAAGCGACGCTTTGATTTCGCACAGCACTACTTTGGTAGGAAATTTAATTACACTATGCCATCGGAGCAACCGACTACCGGCGTGCATAAAAAACGCAAAGATTGACAGGCAGACTAAATCCAAGCCAGACTGAGGCCTCGGCTGGGCCGGTCGCCGGTTCTCCGGTTTTCAGTGAGGCGCCTACGCAGCCCCTGGCTACCGCAGAATTGGAACCCCAAACCGCTTCGGGTTCTCTAGCAGAGTGTTCTAGGCCGACGCAGCCATTTTCATTAGGCCCTACCGACGACATTGCAGAAGAAGCTGGTGCTGTAGAAACACCTTCGGTTTCAGAAGGTGTCTTCAGACCAACTACTCTCACCATAAAATCTTATGCTAAGCTTAAGACTCCTCTAAAACCTAAAAAGACTGCACTTCAGTCTCCAGTTCAAGGCCCCATGCCTAAGAAACAGATGCTTAAAATGGCTGAAGATTTGATTTCTTTAATCAGGGATCCCCCCCCCCCCCCCACGAGAAAAGGCCTAGACAAGAGGAGGATTATGCCTCCTCTGATCAAGTGTCTATTTCCTCAGGCTCATCTGAGGAACAGGATTACTCCTTTCCATATGAAGATTCTGATCCTGAAGATTCCATTCCCTCAGCTTCTCCCCCTAAAGACTATTCCTTTGGGGAAACCTTACATACCATGAGGGAACATTTCCACTGGGAAGGTCAGGACTACTCTGACTCAAAGAAAAGGCTCCGAGAGTTTCTTTTACTCCCCCAGCACAGACCACGTGCTATACCCCCAGTTTTAGACATTGTGGATGATGTTTACTTAGAATGTAGTCTCAATCCAGATTCTCTGCCTCCTGCTCCAGCCAAACCAGATAGATACTAAAGAGTGCCTGACTCTCACAAATTCCTTTACAAAAGCCCTGTTGCTGGTCCAGAGAAAATCTCCCAGGGTCCCAAAGGGGCTAAGGCTTCTATGGCTAAAAATCCTGTACCCTCTGAAAGCGACTCCAGAGCACTAGATTGGTGGGGGAAGAAGGTTTACACCTCGGCTACTCTAGCTATGAGAGCACTAAATTGTCAATTTCACATGCTTAAATACCAGCAATTCTTAATGTCTCAAATAAAACAAAAGATGAGCACGTACCCTCAACAGTCTGAATTCAAGGAAATGCAGGATCTGTTGCATGCAGCTGAACAGGTGGGCAGACATACTTTACAATGTGGATTTGATTCCTTGGAAGCTTCCTGTAGAGCAGCTGTTACTGGGTCTGTTATACGTAGGCATGCTTGGTTAAAGGAAAAAAACTCTGCCTGATCATGTTAAAGCAAAGTTACTAGATGCACCCTTACAGCAGGATGTCTTATTTGGGGTTAAAGCAGAAGAGGTTTTAAAGAAAATGGAGTGTAAGGCAAAATCTATGCAGATGGTCAAAGATTTCTTACAGGTACAGCCCCCAAGCTTCAGCAGAAATTGGCCAACAAAAAATTGGTCCTTTCCAGCTTCAGACAGACCACAGAGGGGTAAATACAGGTGCCTAAGGGGCAGAGGACAAGCACAAATCCCTTACAAACCTCGCCAATGGGGCACTGCAACACAGAAGGGAGGAGAAGACAGGTCCCAAACTACTAGAAGGAAAACACAATGACTTAAACCTCAAACTGCCAAGCAAAACTCTCTTGGCAGCTCCCTTGGGAGGAAAATTAGCACTTTTTGCAGACAACTGGCACATCGTCACAAAGGACAAATGGGTCCTAGACATTCTCACAAGGATACAGATTCCATTTCCACACCTTGCCAAGGATAAAAGGAATGCCAAACCTGCCACAAAATCAATGGGCAGAGGCACAAAAACAAATTACAGCTCTCATGGACATGACAGCCATCATTCAACTGGTACCTACACAGGAGCAAGGCCAAGGATTTTACTCAAGGCTCTTTCTAGTCCCCAGAAAGGACAATGCCTGGAGACCCATTCTGGACCTATCAATTCTAAACACCTTCTTGCAAGTACCCAAATTCAAGATGCTAACACTACAACTGCTTTTTCCCATGTTGGGCAAGAAAGCTTGGCTAGTAACGTTAGACCTCAAGGAGGCATACCTGCATGTCCCTATCAGACAAAATTGCAGAAGATACCTCCGTTTCATTGCAGGTTCAACCCATTACCAATTCTCTGCACTGCCCTTTGGCTTATCTACTGCGCCCAGGGTCTTCACAAAATGCCTGGCACCAGTAATTGCATACTGCAGGCAAAGAAGAATTCAAATATACTCATACCTGGACGACTGCCTCATCCAAGCAGAAAGCAAGGACATTCTCTTACAACATCTGGCTTTTGTAAAACACCTAAGTTGCCTAGGGTACACAGTAAACGGAAAGAAATCAAAACTAGTGCCCTCACAAATGACATTCCTGGGTGCCAGCTTGAATACAGCGGCCCAGATGGCTTATCTGACGCCAAACTACAACTAACTCAATACTTCAAAAAAATGGCAACAAAGACCCAACTCCCTGCAAGAAAAATTCTGCAGGCCTTGGGCTTCATGGCATCTTACATACTACTAATACCATTTGCAAAACTGCATATGAGGAAATTACAGTGGTACCTAAAAAGCGTATGGACTCAACACAGCCATAGCTTGGAAACAATGATACCTCTCATTCCCTGCCTTCAACAGGAGTTTCTATGGTGGTCACAGGCATGTCACCTCAACAAGGGTCAGCCTTTCACCTTACCCCCAGCCAGGCAAACTATGACAACAGATGCATCGGACTACGCCTGGGGAGCACACATGGCAGGACGCTGCGTTCAAGGCGTATGGACTGCAGATCAAAGGAATCTGCACATCAATCAAAAAGAAATGCTAGCTGTACAGAATGCCCTGACAGCCTTCAAGGACCTCTTACATCCAGGGCAGCTTATAAGGACAGACAACACCACAGTAATGAGGTACATAAACAAGGGGGTACACACTCCTACCCTCTGTGCAGGCAAGCAATGACTTTGTGGAACACAGCACTGGCTTACCAAGTTCAATTACAAGCTCAATTCCTGCCAGGAAAAAAGAACACATTGGCAGACGACCTAAGCAGAAACATCATGGATCCCAACGAGTGGAAACTGGATCCACAAGTATTTGCAATGATAACTCAAAAATGGGGGCACCCAGGCATAGACCTGTTTGTCAGCCCCCAAATGAGCTAACAAAATTTTGCACAAGGACATTTCATAATCAAGCTTGGAAAGTGGACGCACTCTCATTCAGTTGGAAAATGCTGACAGTATATGCCTTCCCTCCACTGCCCCTTCTCACAAAGGTGCTGCTGAAAGTCAGGATGGAGAGACCCCGAATGATATTCATTGCCCCAGACTGGCCACGCTAGCACTTGTACCCACTATTAAGGAATATGGCCCAGGGCCCACCATGGATTTTACCACAAATTACTCATCTGCTCGCACAGCAAGACAGATTCTACACAGCCAGCTCAAAACCTTAAATTTGGCTGCATGGCAAATCACCTAAGCAACCAGCCAGCTCCTCTTTCACAAGCTGTTATGGATGTTATTCTGGAGGCCAGGAGGCCCAGCACCAGGAGAGCCTACTCAGACAAATGGAAAAGGTTTTGCACCTGGAACCAAGCTAAAGGCCAAAATACCCTTCAGCCGGACATACCTCAGATTCTGCAATATTTAACTGAGATGTTACACAAAGGGCTTTCTTTTTCATCTATTAAAATCCACGTCGCAGCTATTTCAGCTCACTACAACACGGATCCTCCCTTATTTTCACATCCACTTCTAAGGCAGTTTCACAGATGGGCCAAAAACATCAGGCCTCCCAGGAGAGCACCAACACCAACTTGGGACCTCAATTTTGTTCTGGAAAAACTTACGATACCTCCTTTTGAACCAGCTTTCTCAGCTGACTTAAAGTTTATGTCATGGAAGACTGCCCTGCTGCTAGCAATTACTTCAGCCAGAAGAGTCTCAGATTTTCAGGCACTAATGGCAGTAGAGCCTTTCCTCATTTTTCATCAAGACAGAGTTTCTCTACGAACTAGCCCCTCCTTTATGCCTAAGGTGGTATCCAGTGTGGCTCTAAATCAAGCCATCCATTTACCCGCCTTCTTTCCAAATCCACAGAACAAAGGAGAAAGACTCCTGCCAGGAGTGGCCTTAGGTCAACTGGTGCCCTAGGCAAAAGGGCTCCTTGGCACCCCCACCACACCACCCGGTGCCCCCATCCTAGTCTACCTACACCAAATAAATATTGGAAAAGCGCCCCCTACTAGAGCGGCGCCCTAGGTGGCCGCCTAGTTGGCCTATGCCTAAGACCGGCTATGACTCCTGCATTCCTTGGACATTCACAGGCAGCTACTTTACTACTTGGATAAAACTAAGGTTTTCAGAAAATCTGACCAGCTTTTTGTATCCTATGCTACAGCATCACAAGGAAAGGCTATCTCAAAACAGACCATTTCCAAATGGATAGGACATTGCATACATTTTTGCTACACCCACCATGGAAAACCAGTTCCTGCTAGCGTAAGGCCCCACTCTACCAGGGCAGCAGCTACATCTACAGCCTTCCTCCGGGGAGTGCCAACCAAGGATATTCTGGAAGCTGCAACTTGGAGTTCAGTACACACTTTCACCAAACACCATCACTTACCACTTTACTCTAGGACTAGAGCTGGCTTCGCCACTGCAGTTTTGCAGGGCCTTCTAGCCTCCTCTAACCCTGTTTGACTCAACCTCCCATCCTTAGCATTGGGATTCTACCCAAGTGTGATGACTGCAGCAGGGTAACACGATGAACATAGTACAGTTTTGTACCTACTATAAATGTAGATGTTAGAGTGTATACCCTGCTGCAGTCCAGGTTACCCTCCCTCCATCCCCTCTGACCTAACTAAAACCTTTCAGTACCTTAAAATCTGATACAACCTTTGTGGTGTATTTGCTTATATGCTATATAGTATTCCTGATATAAAGGAGTTGCCTGCCAAGGTAACTACCTGACAGCCAGTATATCAGTGTTCTACCTAGGGTGTGCAGTACGTCTGACATAGGCGACTGTTGAACTAAGGCCATAAGAGACCTATACGTGCACTATCCACAGAGCCTCTTTGCCGCCAGTTGGATCGCCAGTCCTGGGCATCGCTCTGCTGTCAGAATCACTTGCTAAATTAAGTGCCCCTTTGGGGAAGTCTTTTGTTTGTTCCCTGCTGCCTTGTCTTTTATTGAGTTTAATATCATCCAGGAAAGGGAAGTGTGACTATGGAAGACAGATTATACGTAAGGATAGCCATTCCCAGTGCCTGTTTTGCCTCTGGCCCCACCATGACCACAAAACTGCTTCATTTGTCAGTCTTTCGTACCCAAGACCCTCCGAAGTCTGTTATCCTCCCTTGCAATCTACTTAGCAAACCAGTGCCTTAAGCTTTTACCCAAAATCACGATGGAAACCACCTCGGACCTTATGACTGAGCCTGCTTAAGTGTAAGGCCAAAAAACATAGGCCCAAAGCTGCGCCTCTCTATGCAGACGTCTCTCGTGAAGCACATGAGAGCTCAGAGGTGCACTCAGTCATGATTCTGGATCCACAGGCCAAGCCACTTTTGCAGGCCACCTTAGTACCAGACATATGCACATCCAGAGAGGCAATGCGGACATTGACTACTGATGTCCAGGTGAAACCCAGGCTTATTGTACGCACTGACGTCAGGGAGGAGGCAACAGCAACCGACACCGAACCTAGTGGAATTCTGGCCGACTGAGGGTAGCCTGCCAGCAGGATAACCCAAGAGTAATGACTGCAACAGTGAATACACTCTAACATCTACACTTATGTAGGTACACAATTGTACTTTTTTGGTAAACCCTCTGAAGGGCTATTCAAATCTCTGCAAGCAAATAGTAAGGAACTTAAAAGACCTTAAGCACATTCTAGTATCCCCTGTGCCTAAATTTCACAGGAATTACCCTGCAAAACAAGTCTTTATACGCAGGCAGTGCAGAACTCTACAAAACCACAAAAAAGGCCTACGAAAGCTCATCAGTTTCTTGTTACATCCTCCTCCTCCACCTCTTCTTAGCTTGCTAAGCAGCCCTTTCCTGATCAGATGGGCTCCTCCTCGTGAGTTCTCAAGCAGTCAGGGCACCCCTCCCCTCTCCGAGCACCTAACCCTATCCCTTCCATTCTGTGAACTCATCACCCAAGATTCTTGGGTGTTGAGCATCAGCAAGAGGGGGTACTTATGGTCCCTTCACGGGTATACACCAACCTCCAAAAGAACAGGACCCTCTTTTTCCTTCAGTCCTGCAAAGCTTCCTCGAACAGGACACTGTTGAACCTGTGCTCCTAGGACAAGAGGGAAGAGGATTCTACTCTCACCTGTTCCTAGTTCTCAGGAAGAAACGTCCTTGGAGACCCATCTTAGACCTCTCCTACAGCAACTACTTAGTTACTTCATTCAAGATGCTTACCCTGCAAACCTTATTCCCTCTTATTCTCCAAGCATTCCTAGCCTCCATAGACTTACCTCATTATACCCATTCACACAGATACAGGATATTCCTATGCTTCTGTGTGGGATCTTCGTGCGGTCAGTTCTCTGCTTTGCCTTTTAGACTCTTCACTGCCCTGAGAGTCTTCACAGAATGCCTAGCAACTGTGGTCCCCTTTTGCAGACCAGAAGGTATTCTAATCTGTCTCTACCTAGACTACCTTTTGATTCAAGCCAGTTACCAAACAGAGTTGAACAAAGATCTGCAGTTGAGAATTGCCATTCTACAAAGCCAGGGATTCACCATAAATTTCATGGTCATCCCTGGTCCCATCCCAGGACCACGTCTTTCTGGAGTGCAGATTTCAAACCATGAGTGTGGTGTGATGTCTCCCACCTTCCAACGCACAGGAGATTTCTCTGCTCTTTGCAGAGATTCTCCCCCTTGATCTGCTTGTCTGCAAGACATTTCTGGAGAATCCTAGGGTTGATTGCATCTGCCATCCCTGTGCTTCCTCTAGCAAGGCTACACGTGAACTTCTAATGGTTCCTAAAGTCATTCTGGTCTCAACATGCCCACCCCTCTAGAATACCAAATCCCTCTTCTACCCTGTCTCAGTAAGAAGCTTCAGTGGTGGATAACACATCTTTCTCTAAACCCAGGCCTTCCCATTCACTCACTGCCACCACTTCAAGTCCTGTACACTGATATGTCAGACATGGGCTGGGGAGCAGCCCTGGACCACCACACAGTACAAGGACAATGGACAGGCTCCCAGAGGAGGGATCACATAAACGTCAAAGAAATGAAGGCACTAATCCTTGCCCTTCAAACCTTCCAATCGCTGCTCTCAGACCAGGGAGGTTGCATATACACACAACATGACAGTCTTGTGGTATATCAACAAACGGGGTGGCGGGGACAAGATCCTACCTCCTTTGTAGACTAGCTATGCAGGTCTGGGATCTAACACGCCTACTAGGTATCTCCCTCTAGGCAGTCTAAATCCCTTCCAGACAGAATGCTGACAGACACTCTAAGCAGATCCAGAACACAGTCCCACGAATGGATGCTTCACAGGGATGTGTTCCTGGACATTGTCCACCAGTGGGCTGGTTTGCCTCACCCCTGAACAAGCAACTTCCAAAGTTTTGTGCCAGAGAAACTCCATTCTCAGGCATGGAGAGTGGACACCCTCTTAATCTCCTGCAAGGGGAAATTCCTGTATGCAGCCCCTTCCACTTATTCCTAAAGTCCTGCTGAAAATTCAACTGGACAAACCAAAAATCTTGCTGGTTACTCCCTACTGGCCAAGGCAGCATTGTTTTCCCTTTCTGCTTCATCTAGCCAAGGGCAATCGCCATAATTTGGCCTACAGAGTAGACCTACTAACACAGAACAAGGGTTCACTCATCCACCCGCACTTAGAGACCATCCAACTGACCCTGTGGGTGATAGAGCCCTGATTCCTTTCAGGCACCTTTATTCTGAGGATGTGCTTCAAGCCCTGCAGGAAGCCAACAAACCCAATACCAGAAAATCTTACCTCTCCAAATGGAAAAGATTCTCGCTTTGGTGTCTTACCAAAAATCAGGACCTACTTACAGCGGACCCCCCCCCCCCCCCCCATGGTTCTGTCATCTGCGTAAATTGCTTAATGCAGGATTAGCTTACTTCTCCATAAAAGCACACCGTTGGCTACCAGATTTGAAGCAAAACAATTAATTAAAGGTGTCCTTCACATCAGACCTCCCAGGAGACCTGTAGCTCCACTCTGGGACCTTAACTTTGTGCTGGAGAAACTGATTCAAGCCCCTTTTGAACCAGCTTCCTCTAGTTCTCTCAAACACTGCACTTGGAAAACTGTCCTCCTGGTGGCTATTACCCCTGCCAGGCGGGTTCTGGCATTACAAGCTCTTATGGCATCTCCTCCTTTCCTGTACTTAACACAAAGACAGTTTCCCTTCAAACCAATCCCTCCATGCCAAAGGTAGTCAGTTGTCCTTAAACCAGGCTATTCATATCCCCACCTTCCCCCCCCCCTTCCCAGAACAGCAGTGAGAGGATCCTTCACACCCTTGATGTACATACTACTCGGGATTTACTTGCACAAGACAAAACCCTTTAGGAAGGTGGGCCCACTGTTTGTGTCCTTCCACCCCACGGCTCTAGGATTGCCTGTGTCCAAACAAACCATCTCCAATTGGATATCCAAAGCCATTGCCTTTTGCTTTCTCACCATGGTAGAGTTCTTCCAGGCTTAGTCAAAGCCCACTTTACAAGAACGGTGTCGTCTTTGGGGGCTTTCCTCAAAGGGTTGGGCACCACTTCTGTCTTAGAAAGCAGCTACTTGGACATCTGTCCACACCTTCACCAAACATCATAAGCTGGATTCCATTTCCTGATCATGGCAGGATTTGCCAGGGCCATTCTCTGTGGCTTCATATAAAATTCCTTTGCCTCTTCCTCCTCCCTTTCTGCATGAGCTTTTGTACTCTCCCTTGTGTCAGAGATACTGCAACAGATGAGTAGAAGGACATAGATTGGTTGTGTAAGAACTTAACATAACAAGAGATGTCATTCTCTTCCTCTTGCAGTATTCCATCCCTACCTCCTTTCCCCCACTTTCTGGCTTTCTTGGATACATTGATCTTCACTCCTTCAGACTCTCTCCTTGCGAGGTGCGCATGTACCTTTTTTTATGACCGATGTCTGATAGTGGCCTACGTCAAATGTACCGTGCACCCTAGGTAATAGAAGACTGATGTACTGGCTGTTGGGTCGTCACCTTGGCAGGCAGCTGCCTAACGTCAGGAATACTGCAACAAAGAGGAGAAGAACATCCATCATTATGAGATATTCTTCGTGTTTCACTGTTGCAGTCATCACATTTGGGTTGTCTGCTTGCAGTAGCCCTTAGTCGGCCTGATTATGAAAGTCTTGGGTCCTGTGTCGGTTGCTGTCTCATCTTCCGTGACATCAGTTAGTCTGGTATAAAGCATGCAGCCGATGCCATTACATCAGTCTTTCATGCCGTGCGGTGCCCGAAGCAGAAGCAGTTCACAAGTGCTGGTCGGCCGACTCTTGAAATTTTAGTTTTCGAGTTTCAGAACCGGTCTTCATCTAAACCTAAGTACCCCTTTGGGGAAACGTTTTCGTGCTCTTAACCAATGTCAGTAAAAGTCAATAATTGTATTTTTTGTGGAAAGCAAATACCTCATAAAGATTTCCATTCATACTGTATTCCTTGCCTAGGCCCTGACCACGATGTACCTCGCTGTCGGTTTTGTGCCTTATTTATGCAACAAACTATTCGTCGTCTGCGTATTTACGCTTCAAAATATTTTGCTCTGTTTAATTATCCAGATATGTCTTCGGTAAGCCATCCGATTACCAACATTCTGAAAAAAATGTGAAGATAAAGACAGCGACAGGCCGCCTAGGTCCAAAGCTGCCGATGACGCTTTTCTTAAGCCAGTCTCCAGTTAGACTCAGTGAGGCGCTTTCGCAGCCCCTGATACCCGCTACCTCTACTGAGACCCATTCGGAGTCCGGTATGCTGTGAGATGCTTCAACCGTGGAACCTGTGAATGTCTCTACCTTGGATGGGTCCGGAGCCACTGTGCAGGCACCGGCTTCTGAGAGTGTATTCAGGCCTACTAACTTGCATATTAAACCAACGCCGTCATCTTTTTCAAGGCCTAAATCTCGAACCATGACTAGAAAACCAACGCCCAGACCGCATGGTCAGGCCTCTGTGCCTAAAAAACAAATGATAAGAATGGCTGAAGACCTTGTTACTTTAATCGGGGAAGCCAACCTTCCTCCTCTGAGACCTAGGACTGAGTTTGCTTATGATACATCTGACCAGGATTCTGACATTTGTTTCCTCTGATGACCAGGGTTTACCTTATCTACCTATGAGGATTCTGATGCAGAGGACTCTATTCTCTCTGCAACCCTCCCCAGAGGATTTCTCTTTTGGTGAAACCTTGCATACTCTTACGGAGCATTTTCTTTGGGAAAGCCGGAATTACTCTGATCCTAAAATGAGGCTTAGGGATTTCTTACTCCTGCGCCAGCACAGGCCTTTAGCTGTCCCTCCTGTACTGGACTTTGTGGATGATGCCTTTTCGGAATCTAGCTTGGCTCCTGACTCTCTACCTCCTGCTCCCAGAAAACCTGATCGATATTACAGGGTTCCTAACTCTCACAAGTTCCTTTTTAAAAATCCCACTGCGGATCCTGAGACCATTTCACAGGGACCCAAGGGCATACTACTGCCAAAAATCTTACCCCCTCTGATAGAGACTCCACGGCACTGGATAGGTGGGGTAAGAAGGGTATACACTTCTGCAACCTTGGCCATTAGGGCCTTAAACTGCCAGTTTCTTATGTTAAAGTATTAGCAGCATGTTATTTGTTTGCTTAAACAGAAAATTGTTGATTCCTGATTGTGCTGAAAATAAGGATTTACAGGATTTAATACATTATGCTGTGAACAGTTTGGAAAACATACTTTGCAATGTGGTTTTGATTCACTAGAGGCATCTTGCAGGGCTGCTGTTACTGGGTCTGCACTTACAAGGCATGCTTGGCTTAAGGAGCAAGCCTTGCCAGATCATGTTAAAGCTAACTTACTGGATGCTCCCTTAAATCATGATCGCCTGTTTGGCAACAAAGCAGAAGTTCTTAAAAAGGAAAAAGCTAAATCTATGCAAACTGTTAAAGATTTCCTGCAAGTACTGCCTCCAAGATTTAGTAGGCAATGGTCCTTCCCTGCCTCTTCCAGGCCTTCTCAGTCCAAACCCAGTTCCAGCAGATCACCCAGGCTTCAGTCCCTGGGTACGCACAGGACTAAGCAGTAGGGGGTTCCCACTTCCAAATCAGGGAGTAGTAAGACTCCCCCTATGGTAAACTGCCTCAATGACTTAACTTTAAAACTTCCAAGCACTTCTCAACTGACTGCTCTTTTAGGGGGGAAAATTGCTCTGCAGGCAAAAAACTGGGAACTCATTACTCAGGACGAATGGGTTTTAAATAGTTTCCCAAGGATACAGATTTCAATCCCATATGTTACCAACCCCAAACAGTTGGCCAGATCTACCGCCAAAAAATCTGTGGACAGAGACTCAAAAGCATGTACTCTCAAGCATAAAGGCTATTCAAATTGTAACAGAAGAGGAAAAGGGACAAGGTTTTTACTCTAGACTCTTTCTGGTACCCAGAAAAGACAACTCATAGCGTCCTATCCTGGACCTATCTACCTTAAACACCTTTTTGGTGATTCCAAAATTCAAGATGCTAACTCTTCACCAGTTGCTTCCTATGCTAGGCAAAGATGCCTGGTTGGCAACACTCTAAAGGAAGCTTACCTGCATATCCCAATCTGGGAATCTTGCAAAAGATACCTACGCTTCAAAGCAGGCTACTTGCACCATCAGTTCTCTGCACTGCCCTTTGGCTTGTCTACTGCACCCAGGGTATTCACAAAGTGCCTAGCTCCAGTCATTGCATTTTGCAGGCAAAGAAATATTCAAATATATCCATACCTGGACAATTGTCTAATTCAGGCAGAAAGCCAGGACATACTTTTGAATCATCTGGCATTTGTACAAAAGGTACTAACTTGTCTGGGGTACACCATAAACGAAAAGAAATCCCATCTGGTACCCTGTCAACAAATTATATTCCTGGGAGCAAGCTTTAATACAACTTCCCAGATGGCTTTCCTTATGCCAGAGAAACAAATTCATTTGGCAACTTACTTCAAACTAATGGCCACAAAAAACCTGCTATCTGCAAGGCAAATGCTGCAAGCCTTAGGGTTCAGGGCCTCATGCATTCTGCTAATTCCATATGCAAGACTGCATATGAAGAAACTACAGTGGTATCTAAAAAGCCTGTGCTATCAACATTCTCAGGACCTAGAAGCAATGCTTCCCATCATACCTTGCCTGCGCTTAGAGTTCCTTTGGTGGGCAGAGGCCTGCCACCAATACCAGGGACTACCATTCACTCTTTTCCCTGCCGCCCAAACCTGAACAGACACATCAGACTATGCATGGGGGGCTCACCTGGCAGGGAAGTGCATTCAGGACAAAAGAAACCCAAGTTAAATGCACCTGCACATTAATCAAAAAGAAATGTTAGCTGTACGGGAATGCTCTGACAGCCTTCAAGGACCACATTCTTCCAGGACAATTAATGGAAAAAGGCTGGCAACACCACTGTTGTGTGGTACATAAGCAGGGGGCACCCATTCTTACCCCCTCTGCAGACTAGCCATGGCTCTGTGGAACACAGCCTTGAGCTACCAAGTGCATCTACAGGCTCAATTCCTGCCAGGAAAACTAAATACACTGGCAGACGAACAAAGAAATCTCATGGACCCACACGAGTGGAAACTGGAACCAAAGACTTTCAACATGTTGACAAACAAATGGGGTATCCCAGATATAGACCTGTTTGCCTCCCCCCAGAATTACTAATTGTAGATTTGTCCACCTCTCTACTGCTGTCTTGCAACATTGTACCTAGAAGACTGTTTTATTGGTTGCATTATCCTTTGCCAGAACAGTATCTGAACTACAGGCCTTGATGTCAGTCCCCCCCCCCCCACCCCCCCAGAGACAGGTTATTGCTCCATACAAATACTTTTATGCTGAAGATGGTTAACCAGTTGTCCCTTAATCAGTCTGTCCAGCTTCCTTACTTTTTTTTCCCTCATCTGTCTGCTGGTAAATTTGCATACATAGCTCAGATATTATCTAGACAAAACAAAGGTCTTTCATAAATCTGATCAGCTTTTTTTTCTTCATACCAGGACATTGGGTTTGGCAGTTTATAAGCAAACCATCTCCTCGTGAATGTCTAAGACAATTTCATTTTGTCATTCTTTACATGGTATGCAGTTATCTACTTCCATGAGGGCTCATTGCACTAGCAGTGGCTTCTTTGTTTTTTTTCTCAGCATCATCTCCATCCTTGAAGCTGCTACTTGCCACGCTTTCTCAAAACATTACAAACTATGTTATTTTCAGGGTGGGTTTTGCCAAGGCCATCTTGCATGGGTTTTTCGAGGGCTACTCCTTGCCTTTCTCCTGCCTGCCTTCACTGTAGTTTTGTACTCCCAGAAATAACTACTGCAGCAGTGATATGGAAAGACGACATGGTACGGTTGTGTAAAATCTTACCTTAATAGTAAATATCCTGTTCACTGCTGCAATATTCACTGCCTCCTTCTTTACCCCCCCTTTTCTTTTCCTCTTGCATTGGTGCTTTTTTTGCACTGGCTAAGAGGTTCCTCCTTCCTTTTTCTGGATGTACATGTCCTCCTTTCCATTGGGTCTTTTGTTCTCCTGGGCACTTCACTTATGAGTTGGGAGCGTATGTACATCACCTTAATTCCCTATGCTTGTGCGGGTAGCATCCTTCTATTGTATGATGCTCTGTAGGTAATAAAGGCTTTGGTGTACTGGCTGGATGTTGAGCTCTCCTTGTCAGGAAATCCCAGAGGCAGTGGTGAAAAGGACGTCTGCTATTATGGTAAGATTTTACACAACTGTATTTCCTGTTCGTGCTGCTCCTGGTTCCCAGGAAAGTGCCTCTTAATTTGTTTGTGAGTTTCAGAATTAAAAATGCTTAGTCCCATGATTCTGCCTCAGTTTTTTTTTTTTTTTTTTTTTTTTTTTTTTGCTATCCTTTGACACAAGGATGCATATCTTCATGTAATATGTGTGGACTGGAATATGAACTTTTTAAGGTTCTCCGGTTTGGAATGCCATTTTCATTGTTCGTGTGTCTTTTGGGCTTTCTGCTGTACCAGACGTTTTCACAGTTTCTAGTCAGAGTTGATTTCTGTAGGTTACAGGGAATTCAGATTTTCCCTTGAGATCTGCTCACTCAGGATCTTGCAAGCAAAAAACTCATCCTGGATCTCAGCTGTACAAAGCCTACTTCACTGTCTGGAGTTTAAAGAGTTGAGTCTGCAACCCAGGAACACCATCAATGACTACTGCCTTTCTTTCTCAGGACAAAGGGACGTAATCAAAGGAAGACTTCCAATCTCTACATCTAAATGTGATCTCTGCAGTGGTGATCTTCATAGCCTTGGTGAATCAACCAGATATCTCTCAATCCAGGGGTTCCCCTTCTGGCTCCTCCTCCTTGACAAGACCTTTACACAGGTGCACCAAACCTAGGTTGGGGAGTTTGATTATGTTCATCGTGCATACAGCTGCAGTCATAACAGATGGGTTTTCCTGCCGTCAGGCGGGTCCTCGGTCGGCCGAATTCCAAAGTCTAGGTCCGGTGTCGGATGTCGTCGCTTCTTCCCTGACGTCAGTGCGACAGGGGTATAAAAGAACCAGCCGACGCCATTTTCTTCAGTCTTTCTTGCCACGCGGTGCCGGAAGCAGAAGCAGTTCGCAAGTGCCGGTCGGCCAGCTCCTGAGATTACAAATATTTTTCAACCTAAGTCTTCTTGAAAGCTAAGTACCCCGTTGGGGAAACTTTTCTTGCCTCGGACCGATGTCAGACAAAGTTAATAATTGCATTTCATGTGGGAAGCAAATACCGCATAAGGATTTCCATTCCCTCTGCATTCCTTGCTTAGGCCCAGACCACGATGTCTCGGCCTGTCGTTTTTGTGCTACATTCAACAGACGCACTATTAACCCAACACTATTTTGGCAAAAAGTTTAATTACATTATGTCGTCGGATACTCCGAATCCAGTTTTGAGTAAACGACGCAAAGATAAGGACTGACATACGAGGTCCGCAACTTCTACCGACACCACGCTAAAGCCGACTACAGGTGCTCCGGTTCTCAGTGAGGCACCTTCGCAGCCCCTGACTACCGATGACGCTTTATTAGTGGTGTCTTCTGTGTCCGAGGTCGCAGGCTCTTCGGCCCACACCCCGACTACAGATACCGAAGCCACTCTTGGTGGGGAAACTCAGAGTTTAGATAGGCCTGCCACCTTTCAAGGTGTCTTCAGGCCTCCTCCTTTTTCTATTAAGGCTTTCACTAAATCTAAAGCAGCCATGCATACTAAAAGACAAGCTCCAGAGGGCCCCTCTCAAGGCCCCATGCCTAAAAAGCAGATGCTCAAAATGGCTGAGGATTTGATTACTCTTATCAGGGGTTCTCAACCCCCCTCGGTCAAAAGGCCCCGAGTGGAGGAAGAATACCCTTCTTCGGACCAGGCCTCCATTACTTCAGAACATTCTGAAGACCAGGAACATTCATACTCCCCTTTTGGTGATGCAGAGGAGCCCATTCCCTCTGTCCCCCCCCCCCCCCGAGGACTACTCTTTTGGGGAAACCTTGCATACCTTGAGGGAACACTTCCACTGGGAAGGCCAAGATTACTCAGACTCCAAGAAAAGGCTCAGGGATTTCCTCTTGCTCCCTCAGCACAGGCCTCTGGCTATCCCTCCTGTCTTAGACATACTAGATGATGTGTATTCAGAGGCCAGCCTTAACCCAGATTCTTTACCTCCAGCTCCAGTCAAGCCTGACGGGTATTACCGGGTTCCTGATTCACACCAATTCCTATACAAAAGCCATGCGGCTGATCCAGAAACTATTTCACGGGGTCCCAAGGGAATTAAGGCCTCCACTGCCAAAAATCCATTACCTTCAGAGAGAGATTCCAGAGCTTTAGAAAGGTGGGGGGGAAAGGTATACACCTCGGCCACTTTAACCATGAGGGCATTAAACTGTCAGTTCCATATGTTAAAGTATCAACAGTTTTTGTTATCTCATTTGAAAAGCAAAATGTCACAACCTGAACAACCAGACTTGAAGGAGTTGCAGGATTTGTTGCATAGTGCAGAGCAAGTGGGTAAACCTACCTTGCAATGTGGTTTTTATGCTTTAGAGGCCTCATGTAGAGCTGCTGTTACAAGATCAGTCATACGTAGACATGCTTGGCTCAAAGAGCAAACCTTACCAGATCATGTCAAAGCTAAATTACTAGATGCACCTCTTCAAAAAGATGTATTGTTTGGTGTTAAAGCTGAGGAGGTATTAAAGAAAATGGAGGAAAAGGCAAAATCAATGCAAACAGTGAAATATTTCCTACAGGTACAACCTCCACGTTTCAGTAGAAATTGGCCTTCAAAAAATTGGTCCTTTCCAGCCATGGACAGACCTCAAAGAGGTAGATACAGGCGCCCGAGGAGTAGAGGGCAATCTCAAGGATCATTTAGAGGCAGACAATGGCAAGCACCTACACCAAGAGGTGGTGAGGATAGTTCACAGCCATTCAGAAAGCAGAACCAATGACTTTCCCCTTTGCATGCCAAGCAAGGCTCAAATGGCAGCACCTTTAGGCGGAACACTGGCATTATTTTTGAAAAATTGGCATATTGTCACAAAAGACAAATGGATCATGGACATTATAGACAGAGGCTACAGATTCCACTTTTACACCCTTCCAAAAATGAGAGGCATGCCAAACCTGCCACACAAAGGGCAGAGGCACAAAAACAAATTTCAGATTTCATGGACATGAAAGCTATTCAAGAGGTACCTGCACAAGAACAGGGTCAAGGTTTTTATTCCAGACTATTCCTGGTACCAAGGAAGGGCAAAGATTGGAGACCTATTTTGGACCTATCCATCCTAAACATATTTACTCGTACCAAAATTCAAGATGCTCACATTACAGCAGCTTCTTCCCATGCTGGGCAAGGAGTCTTGGCTGGTAACATTGGACCTCAAGGAGGCATACCTGCATGTCCCAATCAGACAAGATTGCAGAAGATACCTCAGATTTCTTGCAGGTTCAACCCATTATCAATTCTCTGCATTGCCCTTTGGCTTATCTACTGCGCCCAGAGTGTTCACGAAATGCCTGGCATCAGTAATTGCCCTCTGCAGACTTCAAGGGATACAAATATACCCATATTTGGACGACTGCCTGATCCAAGCGGACAGCAAACTCATACTTCTGAAACACCTGGCGTTTGTAATAATGTTGTTGAATTCTCTGGGATACACCGTCAACAAAAAGAAATCAAGACTAATACCCTCTCAAACAATAATTTTCCTGGGTGCCAGCTTGAATACAAACACCCAGATGGCCTACCTCACGCCAGCGAAACAAGGGCAACTAACTCAATACTTCAAAAAACTGGCAACCTTCACCAGGCTGACTGCAAGGAAAATCCTGCAGGCTCTGGGATTCATGGCATCTTGCATCCTGCTAATCCCATGTGCAAAGCTGCATATGAGGAAACTTCAATGGTACCTAAAAAACTTATGGTCTCAACACAGCCACAGTTTGGAAACAATTATACCACTGATTCCATGCCTTCAAAAGGAATTTCTGTGGTGGGCTCAAGCATGCCAAAGAAACATAGGTCTCCCATTCTGCAAGCCTCAAGCAAATCAAGTCATCACAACAGACGCCTTGGACTACGCCTGGGGGGGGCGCACATGACAGATCGGTGCATTCAGGGCAAATGGTCCCAAAAAGAAAAGCACCTACACATCAATCAAAAGGAAATGCTAGCAGTAATAAATGCTATTATGGATTTCAAAGACTTACTGCATCCAGGCCAGCTATTGATAAGGACAGACAACACCACAGTGATGTGGTACATAAACAAACAGGGAGGAACCCATTCATATCCCCTATGCAGGCTAGCCATGTCTCTTTGGAACATGGCTCTGGTATTACAAATCCAACTTCAAGCACAGTTCCTGCCAGGCAAGGAAAACACTCTGGCAGACAACTTAAGCAGAAATATGACAGATCCACACGAATGGAAGTTGCATCCTCAAGTTTTTACAAAGATAATTCAAGCATGGGGAAGGCCAGACATAGATCTCTTTGCCACCCACAGAAATTACCAATTGACAAATTTCTGCTCAAGGACCTTTCATCCACAGGCCTGGAAAGTGGACGCACTCTCAGTTGGACAACAATGACAGTTTATGCCTTTCCACCTCTTCCTCTGCTGCCCAAAGTTCTATTAAAAGCCAGAGCAGACAGACCAAAGATGATTCTCATTGCTCCAGACAGGCCAAGACAACACTGGTACCCACTCCTGAGGAGCCTGACGCATTCCCCACCATGGATCCTGCCTCTAATGCCTCTTCTACTGACTCAGCACAACTTCAAAACTCTTCACAGTCAGCTGAAAACACTTAATCTAGCCGCATGGAGGATTCCTTAAATTCACAACAGACCCTACTCTCCAAGGAGGTGCAGGATGTCATTTTGGAGGCCAGAAGGCCTTCTACTAGAAAAGCCTACTCCGCAAAATGGAAACTGTTTTGTCCCTGGAATCAGAAAAAGGGTCAGAATCCTGGAATACTGAATTTACCTCAAATATTACAGTACCTAGCTGAGATGCTAAGCAGTGGACTTTCATTCTCCTCCATCAAAATCCATGCCTCAGCCATTTCTGCAGGATACAACACTGATCCTCCTTTATTCTCTCACCCTCTCTTAAGACAGTTCTCAGAGGGGCTAAGAATATAAAACCCCCAAGGAAGCAACCAGTACCTGCTTGGGACCTCAATTTCATTCTAGAAAAACTGACCCTGCCTCCTTTTGAGCCAGCTGCTTCAACAGAACTGCAATATTTGTCATGGAAAACAGCCTTCCTTCTGGCTATCACCTCAGCACGCAGGGTTTCGGAACTACAGGCCCTCATGGCTGTGCAGCCTTTCATCATTTTCCATCAGGACAGTTTCCTTACGAACCAACCCTTCCTTTATGCCAAAGAGGTAGTATCCAGGGTAGCCTTGAATCAGGCTATCCACTTACCGACCTTTTACCCTAATCCACAAAACAAAGGGGAGAGACTACTACATTCCTTGGACATTCACAGACAGCTCCGTTATTATTTGGACAGTACAAAGCCTTTCAGAAAATCAGAGCAACTCTGTGTCCTATGCTACAGGTGCTCAAGGGAAGCCTATTTCCAAACAGACAATCTCAAAAATGGATAGCCCACTGCATACGCTTTTGTTACTCTTTTCATGGTAAAACTGTACCTACAGGCATCAGATCTCACTCCACAAGGGCCACAGCTACCTCTGCAGCTTTCCTCAGGGGGGTTCCTACCAAAGATATTTTGGAAGCAGCCACTTTGAGTTCTGTATGTACTTTCTCCAAGCACCATCACCTACCATTATACTCCAAATCTAGAGCGGGCTTTGCCACTGCAGTCTTGCAGGGCATCCTGGCTCCTCCTAGTTCCACTTAGTGCCTACCACCCCTTTTTTAGCTTTGGGATTCTACCCATCTGTTATGACTGCAGCTGTATGTGCGATGAACATAGTACAGTTTTGTACCTACCATAAATGTAGATGTTCGAGTGCTAATACAGCTGCAGTCCAGGTTTCCCTTCCTCCTTCCCCTCTTGGGACAGGCCTAATGGCTAACACCTCCTCATACAACCTGATTAGGGTATTCTTTTATGGTGTATTTGCTTGCAACTACTGTTTTTTGATTATATTGCATTGCATTATTACATAAATTTATGTTTTGCCTTCCTTCTGGGGGCACCTGACATCTGTGGCAAGAAAAACTGAAGAAAATGGCGTCGGCTGGTTCTTTTATACCCCTGTCGCACTGACGTCAGGGAAGAAGCGACGACATCGGACTCCGGACCTAGACTTTGGAATTCGGCCGACTGAGGACCCGCCTGACGGCAGGAAAACCCATCCGTTATGACTGCAGCTGTATTAGCACTCGAACATCTACATTTATGGTAGGTACAAAACTGTACTTGAATGCGAAGGTCTAGAGTGTGTGGTCCACAAAGGATAAGGACCACAAATCAGTAAAATGATGACACTGATTCTAAACTTACAATCCCTGCATCACTTCATGTCTCCAGATCCTCTCTTGACAGAAAATACCCTAGTTGTTAGTACATAAAACAAGCACATTGAGATAAGAACATGCCACCTTTTCTAACTAGGAATGACTGCTTGGGACATTTCCATACAGCCCAACCTGTCCTTCCCAATGGTTTACATTCCATTGGTGAATATTTCATTGACAGATCAATTTAGTAGATCTCCAGCAGACCTTCACGAGTGAATTTTAAGCAGAGGTCTTTCTGCAGATTGTCCATTAGTAGTGTACTGTACAGATGTGTGCGGTGTGTGTGTTGCACGTATGTGTATAATTTTTGATTTATATACATGTGCATTTTTTTCTCCAGTCAGAACTGGCAGCTCAAGCTGTTTTGCTCCAATGTACCATTCCGACAAGCTTTAAAAATGGATGCCATGTCTTTTCCTGGAAGAGGAGATTCCTCTGTACATTCTGTTCTCTACTTCTGATTTCCATGTTTTCTGAAAATCAAGGACAAGCCAAAAATCTTGCTGGTGAGACTTCTGGCCCAGACAGCCAGGCACCCCTTCCGTTTTCAGGATAGTCGTCACATATTGCCTCACTGGATGGACTTGCTTACACTGCAAAAGGCCTTTCTAATTCATCCAAACTGTCAGACTGTAAGTATAACCATTTGGATGATCATATTTTAATTCATTTTAGGCACCTGTTCTCTGAGGACGTGCTGTGTAGGTATTGCAGGACGTTAGGAAACCTGTTGCAAGAAAATCTTCTAAATGAAAGAAATTTTCTGTGGTGCCACAAGGAGAGTCAGGACCCTTGTCAAAAGGGTATTCCTGTTACTCTTTGTGAGTGCTGTTCAATTCAGGGCTAGCATATTCTTACATCAGTTATTTCTACCCGCCTGCCTTTTGAGCTGCCCTTGTCTTCACGTTTTGAGGTCAAGCAGTTTTTCAAATGAGTCCATATCTAGAACGTTTTCCCTACTGCTTGTGATTTGAATTCTGTCTTAGAAAACGTAACCCCCCCCCCCCCACCCCAGGCACACGCACACACCTTTTCACCCTGCTTCCTTGAAGTTTTGTACTTGGAAGATAGTCCTGCTAGTGACACATCTACCAACAGAGTTTCTGATCTGCAAGCTGTCATGGCTTCTGCTTTTTTGGTTTTCTGTAAGGATAGTGATGTCCTTCAAGAATGCAACTGCAGTCATAACATATGGGTTGTCCTGCCTCAGGCAGCCCTCGGTCAGCCGAATTCCAAAGTCTGGGTCCGGCGTCTGCTGGTGTCGCCTCCTCTCCGACGTCACAACGGCTGGAGTATAAAGGCATCGGCCGACGCCATCTTCAGTCTTTCTTGCCGCGCGGTGCCCGAAGCAGAAGCAGTTCGCAAGTGCCGGTCGGTCAGCTCCTGTGTTTTCAGTACCGAAGTCATCTAAAGCTAAGTACCCGTTGGGTAACATTTATTCTTGCCTCAGCCGATGTCAGAACAAATTGAGAAAGTTAATAATTGTTTGTCTTGTGGTAAACAAATACCTCATAAGGACTTCCATTCTCTCTGCCTTCCCTGCCTGGGCCCAGACCACGACGTCTCTGCATGTGCTGCCTGTGCCTGCTTTAATAAGCGCACTCTCAGGCGCCGGGCAGAATTCGCCGAGGACTTTGGTGAATCTTTTGCGTATATCATGCCGTCGGAACAACAGACAACCCAATCTGCTAAAAAACCGCAAGGACAGGGACCGACTGCCCGCGTCCACTACCGATGTTTCTCCTAAACCCTCTACTAGCGCTCCGGCTTCTTCGGAAGCGGTAAATCTACCTCTCCAGGCCGACGACCCAGCGCTAACACGACCTTCGGTCTCGGAGACCTCTCCGGTGCCGGTTGTTGATTTTCCTCCGGAAACCGAAGTTCTGGATCTACCCGACACCATTCCTGTGGACAAGGTAATGCCTGCACGTGGGGCTGCTAGGCCTCCTGTTTACATGTCCATCAAGGCCTTTGCACATGCTAAGGCCGCCAGTCAGGCCAAGGCCCATCCTAAACTTGCCCAGGCCCCTTCCTCTGATAAGCAGATCATGTCTCTGGCTGCAGATCTTATTTCCCTTATCAGGGGGTCTCAGCCTCATCCGGACAGGGGTTCTCAGCCACCTGCAGAGAAAAGGCCTAGAACTGAGCAGGCAGATGACCTCTCCTCGGATGAAGCCTGTGGGGATTCTGAGCACTCTGACACTCTAGAAGAAACCTTCCAGGCCTACGAGGACTCTGATGCTGAGGAATCTATTCCCTCTGCCTCCCCTCCAGAGGATTTCTCATTTGGGGAAGTTCTGCATTCCATGAGGGAACATTTTCAATGGCAGGGTAAGGAATTCTCTGACTCAAGGAAAAGGCTTCGTACTTTCCTCAAGCTCCCCCAGCACAGACCTCTGGCTATCCCTCCTGTTGTGGATGTTTTGGATGATGTTTTCTCTGACTCCAGTGCCAACCCTGTCTCTCTTCCTCCTGCTACTGTCAAGTCGGACAGATATTACAGGGTCCCTGACACTCACAAGCACCTTTTTAAGGCCCACTCTGTGGATCTAGAAACTATTTCACAGGGCCCCAAGGGAGTGGCTTCCTCCTCTGCCAAAAACCCACTGCCAGCTGACAGAAGCAAGGTCCCTGGAGAGATGGGGTAAAAAAGTGTACACCTCTACTACCCTAGCCATGAGGTCTCTTAACTGCCTTTTTCACATGTTTCAGTACCAAGATTTTCTCCTGGATGACTTACAGAAAAAGGTAGCCTCTTCTGAGCCTATTGATAAAAAGGCATTGCAGGATCATATACATAGCACTCAGCAGGTTAATAACCATTTTTTGCAGTGTGGTTATGATGCACTGGAAGCTTCATGTAGGGCAGCTATGACTGGGGCTGTATCGTAGACATGCTTGGTTGAAGGATCAATCTTTGCCTGACCATGTTAAAGTAAAGTTACTGGATGCACCTTTGGAGAAACAAAAGCTTTTTGGTGCTACTGCACAAGATGTATTGAAATCCATAGAGCAAAAAGCAAAGTCAGTACAGACAGTAAAGGATTTCCTTCAGGTTCAGCCACCCAGATTCAGCAGAAACTGGCCCTCAAAGAATTGGTCCTTCCCCGGCTCTGACAAGTTTCAAAGGGGAAAAAGCAGACGAGCCAGGGGTAGAGGACAACACCGAGGATCTTACAGAGGCCGCCAGTGGCAACCTCCAAATCAAAGTGGCGCAGACAGTTCAGCTGCACCACAGGGACAATCACAATGACTTCACTTTCGTACCGCCTACAAAGGTTCAAAGAGAAGCACCTTTGGGCAGAAAATTAGCCTTATTCTCACAAAACTGGCATATCTTAACCAAAGACAATTGGATTCTGGATTTGATAAACAAAGGCTACAGATTCCACTTCCACCCATTACCAATAAGACAAGGCATGCCAAACCTGCCACATCATCAAAGGGCAGAGGCACTCTCTCAAGTTTCCAAGCTATTAAGTATAAAAGCAATAGAAAGAGTTCCTCCTCGGGAGAAAGGCCAGGGATTTTATTCCAGACTGTTCCTTGTTTTTAACAGCATATTAAAACTTCAAAAGAGACCACAGCTCTCTTTGTTCTGAGTCAGGCAGAATTTTTCCCTCCCACCCACCCATTTAAGTTGTCTTGTTAAATACCACTGTCTTTCTAGTTGCCCACCTCTTATGTTAATCTGACCATTTATCTCACTTCTCTCTACTTTCACTGGCTTATGTGAGTAATCGCAAAACCATCACTTTTGAAGTCCCACCCCTTCAATTATTTAAATTTATTGGCCATCCTACAGTATTTCATAGTACCAAAATACAAAAGTAACCACCCCTTTCAGTCCATCTTGCTGTTTTAAAAATAGTAACTCTCCACTAAACCTTAACTTTTTAAACAGGTAAAACTCAAGTTACCTACTTTCATATCTAACTTCTCTAGTGCACACTGCAGAATGCATTCTTTTCAATCTTACCTTTAAGCATCCCTGTTACTAGCACTTTCTCTAATACCTAAAAAGATCATCTCTACTTGACTCCAAGTAGCCTTTTCTCTATCTGTTAAACCTAGCACTTGCTCCTACAGTACTTATTACCTTGATACAGCACTCTTATAGATAGGACCCCAAAAAGGCAAACTCCCATTTCTCGGTCACTCACATCCCCCGGAATCTCTTCTAAAGTTTTTTTGTCTAGTCCTCCTAGCATGTCGAGGGATCAGTTGCTAGTGTCCTCTCCTGCTCAGCTGGTGAACCTGGGAATATTGAGGCAATGTTACAATTGCCTCATGTACACAGACAACCCTCTCCTCCTCCCACAAAACACAAATACATGCGAGAGATGCAACTATACGGCCAAACTGGAGGCTGAGCTCTCTCAACATAGGACTGGCAAGACCAGTCAGGAGGAGAAGGTTACCACACACACTATGAACCCAGTCTCACATAGTACCATCACAACCTCAAATCATACACATAAACACACAGACATACTCGGCGGCTCTGATCAAAAATCTACCAAAACAGCAGAGGCCACCAAAGCAGACACCCAAACAACCACCACCTCAGAACACAACACCTGCAACACATAGACCTCACAGTCAGAGTGTCAAACAGTCACAGCCCTTAAGGCCAAACACAATGCCAGACACACTAGTCATTGGTGACTCCATAGTCAGACACACTGGCGTCCGCTCACCAGACTGAGTAAGGAGAAGGTCACAGTAAGCTGCCTGTCGAGGCGCTAGAATCCGCCACATAGCAAGCACTCAGGTCTCTCAACAGCAGGTACAAATCGACTCAGTCATTGTCCACGCTGGTGTAAATGACCTGAGGCACTCCTTGGACTACATGAAAGAGACATTGAGGAGCTCTCTGATTATGTAGCCCAGGCAGGTATGACCCTGACCTTGAGCAGTATCCTACCTCCACCAAGAATGATGCCACAAGACAGAGATAAGATGATCAGCTTTAACAATTGGCTTAAACTCTGGTGTCATTCAAAGGGGATCAATGTCTGTCTGCCTGGGATGACATGCTGGACAAGCCAGCTGCTGCAAGGGCGGCTTGCACCTGTCACCCTGGGATTCGGATATTGGCAAAGGCTCTTGCCACCCCATAGTGCCTTTTTAGGCAAGGCTCAAATTCTAAACCTACCACCCTAGAACACAAAAGGAAAAAACTAAGGGTAATGCTGCTCAATGCCAGAAGTCTAAATCTCAAAATGCACGCACTCGAGGCCCTTCTCAGTATGGAGAACATCGATGTCTGTGCAGTGACAGAAACCTGGTTCAAGGCTCCTGAGAGCACCCCAGCACTATCAGGTTTTACCTCTTATGCGTTCCGGCCCCAAAATCCGGACAATACCAAGAAAGGAGGGGGGGGTATCCATATTCATCAAAGACACCCACACCTCAAGACTGGTGGCAACGCCCGATGCATCGGAGACCATCCAGGTGCAATTAACCATAGGCAAGACTGCTCTGCAAATTGTAGCATGTTACAGGCCACCCTCACAAACTCAGGATCCTCACATGGCCTTCCTGAAAACACTAGAGGGGATAAATGTATCACCAAACACCATCATACTAGGTGACTTCAATTACCCTAATATAGACTGGGAACACTACTCAAGCCCAAACACCCTAGCCCAAAAGTTCCTGGAATTCATAAACTCAAATGCCATGGAACAACTAGTCACCATCCCCACAAGAGGAGAAAACATACTTGATCTCATCATCACGAACATGGGAGCACAATGTTCAACACCGGAAGTATACCCCTCACTGGTGAGATCAGATCACAAACTAATCTCACTGGAGGTCCTCATCCCACCCCCACCTGAAATAAAAAAGACCACAGTAAAGAACTTCTCGAAAGCCGACTTCACACTTCTAAAGACTAGTGTGGTCTCCTTTAAGGCCCCTGAGCCGGCGGAAAACAGTACTCAAGCCGCTGAATCACTTACAAATGCTTTCTACCAGCACCTGCAGGACTGCATGGATAAGGCAATCCCAAGCAAAACAAAGACTCTTTGTACCAAAGGCAAGCATCCACTCTGGTGGACCCCAGCCATAAACAAACTCTACAACAAAAGGAGGAAGCTACTACAAGATAGAGCAAAATCCTTAAAAGGTAAGACACCCTTGATCACTATAAGTAAAAACTAAGAGCTCTCATAAAATCATCCAAAGCAAATTTTGAGAGAAAAATAGCTAAAGACTCAAAAGACAATCATAAGGCCTTCTTTAGCTATGTTAGAAACCTGGGAGGAAACTCCCAGATATGCTCAGAACTAGTTCAAAATGATGTGAAGATTACTGATCCTACAGACATTGCCAACATACTGGCTGACAGGTTCAGTGCAAACTTCTCCCCTCCCCAAAGGAGAGATATCTATACCAAGCGATTGCAGCCCCCAAACATCTCCAGCCCAAGTGAGAACTGCTCTCTCCAAAGCAAAAACACAGCATCCATGGGACCTGATGGTGATCCCGGCTGTGTGCTCCACGAACTCAACGAGGAATTAAACCCACAACTAGGACAGCTGTTTAATCATAGTCTTACCTCTGGATACATTACCCAGGAGTGGCGCACTGCAACTGTGGTCCCACTTCACAAAGTCAGTGCCTCCACCGACCCTGGAAATTACCGCCCATTAGCTTGACAAGCCTTATCTGCAAAGCCATGGAGAGGATCATAATGGACCTCATAAATAAAGACATAGGGAATTTGCAGACTTTGGATCCATCCCAGTTTGGCTTTGTCAAAGGCAGATCATGCCTTCTAAACTTGGTTGACTTTTTGAAACAGTCACCAAAGCCATTGATGAGGAAAGGCAGTCCATACAGCCTACCTCGATCTGGCGAAGGCCTTCGATACAATACCCCACTCGGGTATCATTGAAAAACTCATCAGCTTAAATGTTAACCCATACATCACAAGATGGGTTGCAAACTGGCTGAGTGACAGAACCCACAGGGTCAGAGTTGCTGGCGCCATGTCAGACTCAAAGCCTGTCACAAGTGGTGTACCACAGGGCTCAGTCCTGGGCCCACTCTTGTTTGGCATCTACTTTTCAGTACAAGCAAACACAGGAGGGTTATGGCTGACAAAGTTTGCAGATGACTGCAAACTGGGCCATAGTAGAAAACACATCTGACACAGATATCCTTCAGAAGGGTCTCACAGAAATGGATAACTGGTGCCAGAGCCATGGCCTAAAGTTAAATGCCAAAAAAATGCATAATCATACCCTTCGGGAAAACAAGGTTACCCCTAGCTACCAAATAGGTGGCAATCCACTGAGCACAGAAGAAGTTATCAGGGACCTGGGGACCCAGGTTGATAGTAGTCTGTCATTCGACACCCATGTAGCTAAAGTAGTTAGGAAGACCTTCTACATTGCCCACCTTATCATGAAGGGATTCTCATCTAGATCAAGGGAGGTCATAGTCTCCCTATACTCATCACTCATCAGACCAATGATTGAGTACAATGCCCCATTCGGAATGTATCTGACCCGACACTTGCAGCAGCTGGAGAGGCCACAAAGTTCCTCACCAAAAGGATAAAGGGTCTCAAACATCTGTCCTATGCTGCCCGACTGAAAGAACTCCAGCTCTATTCAGTCGCTACCGCTGCTCAGAGGTGACCTTTGCCTAACATACAAGGCCATGTCAAACCCAGATTTGATGAATATGCTTCACCTCAAAAATCTAGATCCGTCAGAGCCACAAGGCGGAGACTTAAACCTCGACACGGCTATTAATAGGACATGCTGGAGGGATAGATTCATCACCCAAAGACTCCCTATGCTGTGGAATAAAATCCCGGTATATGTGAGGCAGAGCACCTCGCTGGCCTTGTTCAAGAGAAATCTTGACCAATGGATGGGAGATCGCAGATATACCCCAGGGATTACCTCAGTGTCACTGCTCAACAGAGGCACAGCAAAATAATGGGTATAGTTCCCCATACTAAAGGGGTGGCATAAGCCACAAAACTATGGGCTAGGCTTGTAAATGCCCTCGGGCAGATAGCCTAGTATGAACCTATGAACCTATAAGAAAAGAAAACAAATGGAGGCCCATACTGGACTTGTCAAATCTAAACACTTTCCTCATTGTGCCAAAGTTCAAAATGCTGACGTTGCAGCAGCTTCTTCCCATGCTGGGCAAGGGGTCTTGGCTGGTCACTCTGGACCTCAAGGAGGCATACTTGCATGTCCCAATCAGACAAAGCTGCAGAAGACACCTCAGATTTCTTGCAGGAACAGAGCATTATCAATTCTCAGCATTGCCGTTTGGCTTGTCTACTGCACCCAGAGTGTTCACGAAATGCTTGGCATCAGTAGTGGCACACTGCAGACAGCAGGGGATTCAAATATACCCCTACTTGGACGACGGCCTCATACAAGCAGACAACAAACAAACCTTAAAAGGGAATTTGGACTATGTCATGCATCTACTGCAGGCCTTGGGATACACAGTCAACATTCAAAAGTCAAAATTACTACCATCCCAACAGATTACATTCCTAGGAGCCAAACTGGACACGGAAACACAAATGGCCTACCTCACAGAGGAAAAACAGCAGCATTTACCAGAATACTTCAAAGGCCTAGCAAGGCTTTCCCAGCTAACTGCAAGGAAAATCCTGCAGGCCCTGGGTTTCATGGCATCTTGTATTCTTATGATACCTTTGGCAAGACTTCATATGAGAAAGCTGCAATGGTATTTAAAAAACTTATGGTCTCAACACAGCAACAGCCTAGAGGACATAATCCCACTTATTCCATGCCTGCAGAAGGAATTTCTATGGTGGGCTCAAGCCAGTCAACTAAACAAAGGCATGTCTTTCAACAGACCTCAAGCAGGCCAAATGATCACAACAGACACCTCAGACCATGGATGGGGGGCGCACATGGAGGGCAGATGCATTCAAGGTCTATGGACGCCAAAGGAAAGACATCTGCACATGAACCAAAAGTAGATGTTGGCAGTGATACATGCCATCGAGACTTTCGAAAAATCACTACAAGAAGGACATTTGCTAATAAGGACAGACAACACCACTGTCATGTGGTACATAAACAAGCAGGGAGGCACTCATTCTTATCCCCTCTGCAGACTAACAATGCTTCTCTGGGAAAAATCCCTGAGCCTGGAGATACACTTACAATCCCAGTTTGTACCAGGCAAGGACAATGTACTGGCGGACAATCTGAGCAGAAACTTCATGGATCCACACGAATGGATGTTGCACCCTCACATTTCCTCTCAACTGACAAGGACATGGGGAATACCGGACGTAGATCTTTTTGCTTCCCACCTAAATCATCACCTGGAAAAGTTCTGCACAAGGACTCATCACCCTCTAGCATGGAAAACGGATGCTCTCTCCTTCAGCTGGAATTCTCTAAAAATGTATGCATTCCCCCCTCTGCCTCTGCTGACCAAGGTGATACTGAAAATAAAGGCAGAACAACCAACAGGCATCTTGATAGCACCAGACTGGCCAAGGTAACATTGGTACCCACTGCTATTGACCATAACTCGGACCAAACCATGGCCTCTGACCCTATGGCCCCTGCTCCTAACGCAACACAATTACAGGACTGTACATCAAGACCTGAAAACTTTGCATCTGACAGCCTGGAGACTTCCATGACTTCAACACCTAACTCTCTTTCCAAATCTGTTCAAGAGATCTTGCTGGAAGCACGCAGACCTTCCACCAGAAAAACCTATTCAGCCAAGTGGAAAAGATTCAGCATCTGGAATGCCAAAAAGGGTCAGGACACAGAACTACTGAGTATTCCTCAGATACTGGAATACTTGGCAGAACTGTTTCATACTGGACTATCATACTCCTCAATAAAGATTCATGCCTCAGCAATCTCAGCAAAATACAACTGTGACCCTCCAGTGTTTCCGCATCCTCTGCTAAGACAGTTTTTAAGAGCGATAAAGAATATCAAACCTCCCAGAAAACAGCCAGTACCTGCATGGGACCTCAACTACGTGTTGGAAAAACTTAACTCTTCCTCCCTTTGAGCCAGCAGCATCCTCAGAAATGCAATTTCTTTCATGGAAGACTGCCTTCTTATTGGCAGTCACTTCTGCAAGAAGAGTTTCGGAGATACAGGCACTCATGGAAAAGGTGTGCCAGCCAATATTAGGCCACACTCCACCAGAGCTATAGCCACTTCCACAGCTTTCCTAAGAGGAGTGGCAACAAAGGACATTTTAGAGGCTGCTGCATGGAGCTCCGTGCATACATTTACCAAACACTACCACCTGCCATTATACTCCAGATCCCGAGCAGGGTTTGCTTCGGCAGTCCTGCAGGGGATTATAGTTACACCATCCTTATAGTTCCTTCCACCCCCAGCTTGGCTATGGTATTCAACCCATATGTTATGACTGCAGTTGCATTCTTGAAGGACATAGTACAGTTTTGTACCTACCATAAATGTAGATGTCCGATAGATATGCAACTGCAGTCAGATTTTCCCACCCTCCTACCCCCTCTGTATCCTTTTTTTTGGGTCACTACCCCTCTTCCCTTGAGCTGGGGGTATCTCCTATGGTGTATCTGTTTATTACTGTTGTGCATGCTTGGGATTATTTTTTATCCATTTACAAAATTTTTGCCTTCCTAAGTGGGCACCTGACATCTGGGGCCAGAAACACTGAAGAAGATGGCGTCGGCCGATGCCTTTATACTCCAGCCGTTGTGACGTCGGAGAGGAGGCGACACCAGCCAACACCGGACCCAGACTTTGGAATTCGGCCGACCGACGGCTGCCTGAGGCAGGACAACCCATATGTTATGACTGCAGTTTCATATCTATCGGACATCTACATTTATGGTAGGTACAAAACTGTACTTTACCTTTAGATCTAGCACATACTTCATTCCAAAGGTGGCTAATGAGCTTTTCTTGAAATAGACCCATCTATCTTTTCTGATGTCCTTCAAGAATGCAACTGCAGTCCTTGCATATGGGTTGTCCTGCCTCAGGCAGCCCTTCGGTCCGCCGGATTCCAAAGTCTGGGTCCGGCGCCAGCTGATGTCGCCTCTTCCCCGACATCAGAGCAGCTGGGGTATAAAAGCATCGGCCGACGCCATCTTCTTCAGTCTTTCTTGCCGAGCAGTGCCCGAAGCAGAAGCAGTTCGCAAGTGCCGGTCGGCCAGCTCCTGTGTTTTCAGATCCGAAGTCATCAAAAAGCTAAGTACCCGTTAGAACCTTTTCTTGCCTCAGCCGATGTCAGATAAAACTGCAAAAGTTAATAATTGCTTGTCTTGTGGTAAACAAATACCTCATAAGGACTTCCATTCTTACTGCCTTCCCTGCCTCGGCCCAGACCACGACGTCTCGGCCTGTGCTCGCTTTAATAAGCGCACACTTGGGCGCCGGGCAGAATTTGCTGAAGACTTTTTTGGGGAAAATTACTCCTATATCATGCCGTCGGAACAGCCGACAGCACATATTTCCAAAAAAACGGAAGGACTGGGAACGACTTTCGTAGCCCGCGACTTCCACCGACACCACGCTAAAGCCTACCATGAGTGCATCGGTCTCTTCGGAGGCGGTAATTCTACCGCTCCAGGCCGCCGACACCGCTTTACCGCAGACTTCGGTCCTGGAGGCTTCCCCGTTGCCGGTTGTTGATTTTCCTCCTGAAACCGAAGTCCAAGATTTGCCTGACACCATACCAGTGGACAAAGTTACTCCAGCACGTGGGGCAGCTAGGCCTCCTGTGTCTGTCTATCAAGGCCTACACACGTGCTAAGGCTGCCAGCCAGGCTAAGTCTCACCCTCCTAAATCTTTTTCTCAGGGTCCCACTTCTGATAAACAGATCATGACTTTAGCTGCAGATCTAATTTCTTTAATCAGGGGCTCTCAGGCTCATCCAGACAGAGGTTCTCAGCCGCCTTCAAGCAAAAGGCCTAGGGTTGAGCAACAGATACCCTTTCCTCAGATGAAGCCTCTGGTGAGTCAGGCCTTTCAGACTCTCAGGAAGAATCCTTCCCGGCCTACGAGGATTCTGATGCTGATGAATCCATTCCCTCTGCCTCTCCTCCTGAGGATATTTCTTTCGGGGAAATTCTCCATTCCATGAGAGAGCATTTTCAGTGGCAGGGCCAGGATTTCTCCGACTCCAGGAAAAGGCTTCGGACCTTCCTTAAGTTACCCCAGCACAGGCCTTTAGCTATACCCCCTGTGTTAGATGTATTGGATGATGTGTTCGCAGACTCCAGTACTTCTCCTGATTCTCTCCCTCCTGCTCCTGTCAAGCCAGCCAGATATTACAGGGTTCCTGAAACTCATAAACATCTCTTTAAGGCCCACTCTGTTGATCTAGAAACTATTTCTCAGGGGCCCAAAGGAGTGGCCACTTCCACGGCCAAAAATCCTTTGCCCGCAGACAAGGAATCTAGGTCCCTGGAGAGATGGGGTAAAAAAGTTTATACCTCATCCACCCTTGCCATGAGGGCGCTTAACTGCCTTTTCCATATGTTTCAGTATTAGGATTTCTTGATGGATGATTTGCAGAAAAAGTTAGCCTGTCCTGAGCCTGTAGATAGAAGGGCCTTGCAGGATTTGGTTCATAATTCTCAGCAGGTAAGCAATCATTTTCTTCAGTGTGGTTATGATGCATTGGAAGCTTCATGTAGGGCAGCTATGACAGGGGCCGTCATACGTAGACATGTTTGGTTGAAAGAACAGACATTACCAGATCATGTTAAAGTAAAGCTTCTAGATGCACCTCTGGAAAAAGACAAGCTATTTGGTGCTAATGCACAGGGTGTGTTGAAATCAATTGAGGAAAAGGCTAAATCAGTACAAACAGTCAAAGATTTCCTCCAGGTTCAGCCACCAAGGTTCAGTAGGAATTGGCCTTCGAAGAATTGGTCCTTTCCAGACACTGACAAGTTCCAATGGGGAAAAAACAGGCGTGCTCGAGGTAGAGGGCAATACCGAGGCTCCTACAGGGGCCGCCAATGGCAACCATCTAATCAGAGAAGTGGCGCAGGAACTTCTACTGCTCCGCAGGGACAATCACCATGACTTGACTGACACCGCCGACCAAGGCTCAAGGAGAAGCACCTTTAGGCGGAAAATTATCTATATTTTCAAAAAATTGGCACGTTTTTACAAAGGACAAATGGATTTTTGACATAATAGACAAGGGTTACAGGTTCCACTTCCATACCTTACCAACAAGACAAGGCATGCCAAACCTGCCACAAAATCAAAGGGCAGAGGCACTCATACAAGTTTCAAAGCTACTACATATCAAAGCAATAGAAAAGGTTCCTCCTCAGGAACAAGGCCAGGGATTCTACTCAAGATTGTTCCTTGTTCCAAGAAAAGAAAAGCAATGGAGGCCTATACTGGACTTGTCCGCTCTAAACACTTTTCTCATTGTGCCAAAATTCAAAATGCTGACGTTACAGCAACTTCTTCCCATGCTGGGCAAGGGGTCTTGGCTGGTTACTCGGGACCTCAAGGAGGCATACCTGCATGTCCCAGTCACATAGCTGCAGAAGATACCTCAGATTTCTTGCAGGGTCAGAGCATTATCAATTCTCAGCATTGCCTTTTGGCTTATCTACTGCGCCCAGAGTATTCAGGAAATGCCTGGCATCAGTAATTGCACATTGCAGACTACAAGGGGATACATATATATCCTTACCTGGACGACTGCCTTATACAAGCGGACAGCAAGCAAGCCTTGATAAGACACTTGGACTATGTCATTCACTTACTACAGGCTTTGGGATACACAGTCAACATTCAAAAATCAAGACTACTGCCATCTCAACAAATAATTTTTCTTGGAGCCAAACTGGACACAAACTCACAAATGGCTTTCCTCACAGAAGAAAAACAAGAACAATTACCAGATTACTTCAAAAGCCTAGCAAAGCAGACCTAGATGACTGCAAGGAAAATCCTGCAGGCCCTGGGTTTCATGGCATCTTGCATTCTTCTGATTCCACTGGCAGGACTACACATGAGATAACAACAATGGTACCTAAAAAGTTTATGGTCTCAACACAGCCACAACTTTGAAACAATTATTCCACTCATTCCATGTCTACAAAAGGAATTTTTGTGGTGGGCACAAGCAAGCCAGCTAAACAAAGGCATGTCTTTCAATAAACCTCAAGCAAGCCAAACCATTACATCAGACTCCTCAGATCATGGATGGGGGGCGCACATGGAGGGCAGATGCATTCAAGGACAATGGACACCCCGAGAATTGCATCTGCACATCAATCAAAAAGAGATGTTGGCAGTGATTCATGCAATCGAGGCCTTCGGAAAATTTCTTCAGCAAGGCCATCTGCTAATAAAGACAGGCAACACCACTGTTATGTGGTACATAAACAAGCAAGGAGGTACCCATTCTTACCCCCTCTGCAGACTAACAATGACTCTTTGGGAAAAGTCCCTGAAACTGAACATACAGTTGCAATCCCAGTTTGTCCCAGGCAAGGACAATGTTCTGGCGGACAGTCTAAGTAGAAACATTATGGACCCGCACGAATGGATGTTGCATCCAGACATTTTTTCATAAATAACTCGTGCATGGGGAAGGCCGGACATAGACCTATTTGCCTCACACCTCAATCATCATCTGAAGAAGTTCTGCTCAAGGACACACCATCCTCAAGCCTGGAGAATGGATGCTCTCTCCTTCAGCTGGAATTCTCTAACAATCTATGCATTTCCACCTCTACCATTAATGACCAAGGTGTTACTGAAGATCAAAGCAGAACAACCGAAAGGCATTCTGATAGCTCCAGACTGGCCAAGACAGCACTGGTATCCATTACTAAGGAGCTTAACTCGCACCAAGCCGTGGCTCCTGCCTCAATGGCCTCTGCTTATAACTCAGCACAATTACAGGACTGTTCATCCCAACCTGCAAACATTGCAACTGACAGCTTGGAGAGTTCCATGATTTCTCCCCATATCTCTCTCCAAAAAAGTTCAAGAGATCTTACTGGAAGCACGCAGACCTTCCACCAGAAAAACTTATTCAGCCAAATGGAAGAGATTCAACATCTGGAATGCCAACAAGGGTCAGGATGCATCAGTAATGAGCATCCCACAGATACTAGAATACTTGGCAGAAATGCTTCACAATGGCCTTTCATATTCTTCCATAAAAATACACGCTTCAGCAATTTCAGCAAAATACAACTGTGATCCACCTGTGTTTTCACATCCTTTGCTACGACAGTTTCTAAGAGGGATAAAGAATATTAAACCTCCAAGAAAACCGCCAGTGCCTGCATGGGACCTCAACTTCGTCTTGGAAAAATTAACTCTTCCTCCTTTTGGGCCAGCAGCATCTTCAGAATTGCAATTTCTCTCCTGGAAAACAGTTTTCCTGTTGGCAATTACTTCAGCAAGAAGAGTTTCGGAAATACAGGCCCTCATGGCAGTACCTCCATTTCTCATTTTCCATCAGGACAGAGTCTATTTAAGAAACAATCCTTCATTCATGCCAAAAGTGATATCCAGGGTTTTTCTAAATCAAGCAGTTCACCTGCCTACTTTCTTTCCCAGTCTTCAAAATAAAGGAGAAAAGCTTCTGCACACTTTGGACATACACAGGCAATTGCGCTACTACTTGGACAGAACAAAGGCCAACAGAAAGTCTGACCAGTTATTTGTAGCTTATGCTGCTGGAGTACAAGGAAAGGCAATTTCCAAACAAACAATTTCAAAATGGATTGGAAACTGCATCAGATTCTGCTACTCTTTCCATGGAAAAGGTGTGCCAGCCAATATCAGGCCACACTCCACCAGAGCGACAGCCACCTCCACAGCTTTTCTAAGAGGGGGTGGCTACAAAGGACATTCTAGAAGCTGCTACATGGAGCTCCGTGCATACATTTTCCAAACATTACAACCTGCCTTTATATTCCAGATCCCGAGCAGGCTTTGCTTCTGCAGTCCTGCAGGGCATTTTAGCTACACCATCCTCATCTTAGATCCTACCGCCCCTAGCTTGGCTATGGTATTCAACCCATATGTAAGGACTGCAGTTGCATTCTTGAAGGACATAGTACAGTTTTGTACCTACCATAAATGTAGATGTCCGATAGATATGCAACTGCAGTCAGGTTTTCCCTCCCTCCTACCCCTCTGTAATTCTCTTTTTTAGGGTCCACTCCCTCCTTTTCATATTAGCTGGGGATATCTGTTATGGTGCATCTGTTTATTACTGTTTTGCATGTCTGGAATTTTTATCCATTCACTAAATTTAGCCTTCCTTGGAGGGGCACCTGGCATCTGGGGCAAGAAAGACTGAAGAAGATGGCATCGGCCGATGCTTTTATACCCCAGCCGCTCTGACGTCGGGGAAGAGGCGACATCGGCCGGCGCCGGACCCAGACTTTGGAATCCGGCCGACCGAAGGGCTGCCTGAGGCAGGACAACCCATATGTAAGGACTGCAGTTGCATATCTATCGGACATCTACATTTATGGTAGGTACAAAACTGTACTTTTCCCCTTCCCTCAAAACTAGGGAGAAAGTCTTGAAATTTTAACTTGACAAGACCCAAGTTTATCAAAGTCAGACCTGCTTTTCATTTCCTTTCAGGGCAAGTTATCTCACCTTTTCCAAAACAGTTACCCAATGGCTTTCTTATTCCATTTTCTTTTGTTATGCAATCCATGGTAAAGAGCTACCAAATTTAAAGTGCGTTTTACTAGAGCTCTAGCTTCTTCTGGTGCATTTTTCATAGGTCTGAACCTTCCAGGTCTCTCTCATAAGCTGCTACCGGACATTTCAAGTTTACTTTTTCTAAGCATTTTTACAAGATTGTTGCCTTTTCTAGAACTAGAACTGAGTTATGTCCTCCTATTCAAGTGTTAAAAGTATTCTTCACATATAGGTGGTCTTCCGCCCAACGACCTGACGTCTGGCCAATATACAACAGCGTTTAGCCACTGCCAGTTCATGGGATGTCGCATGTATGTTCTACCAACATTAGCCGTAAAAGTATGTCCGCACGTACCATCCTCTGAACTTTTCTGCCACCATTCTGAAGGTTGACTCCTACGTACGGTCTGCAGTCAGATTCCATGTTCTGCTGCCAGCTTCATTAAGTGCCCTGTTGGGGATTTTTCTTGTGCTACTGCTTTTATTCACGTCATCCAGGAAAGGCAAGTGTAGGTGTGGAAGTCAGATTCCACATAAAGATACATGACCTCAGCCTTCTGTTTAAGGCCTAGTCACGACCATAGATTCTGTTCCATTTGTTAGGCCTTTGTGACTAAGACTTTGCTTAGCTGACTTTTGGCTTTAAAGCTCTACCTGGAGAATCGGTGGTTTAAAAGTCTGGCTAAAAACATTAGAGTTCCAGGGGTCCTTCAGCCGAGCCGAGTTTGAAGAGGAAGGTAAGCAAAGACCTGAATCAGTTGCGCCTCTTACCTCTGACGTATCCCTTGAGGTCTGTGAAGACCAAGTGGCATGGTCGGATGTCTGGCCCAGTTCTTCAGTGGGGTACGTCTTTGGAAGCCAGGTCCATCTTATAAAACATCTTAGATTCCAGCTCAGATCTTCATTCCTCTCCCCTAGACACTTGGAAAACTTTGAGATTCTTCCGCCTTGTCAGTAATACTGCAACAATGATCATAGGCAGAACAGTAAATATAACCGTATATGCCTAACTGATCAGTGGCAGTATTGCATCCAGTCCTCCTTCCCCCTTTTCTGTACAGTTTAATTTGTTTTAGACAGAGGTGGGTATCCTTACCTTCTCCCTTCCATTTCCTGACTTGTTTTAGTGGCCGTCTGTGCTTTCATGTCTGAGGCAAGAAAGACCTGATATACTTCAAACCCCCCCCCCCCCACGTTCCTTATGTACCATATAGCTTTGGAGTGTGTATTGAAAGGACTGTAGAGTACTGGAAGAAACTGGAATGAGGCTGAAATGGAAGCTTTTATCTGTTAATTACCTAGAACTGTGCTGAACAGGTGCCAATCTTTCATGTGCCAAATCTTGAAGCACTCAGAATGTCTGCATACACAAGTTCGGTTAAGAAAGTTTAATGTACAGTGGAGGTAGAGGTCAACAATATCTGAATTCTTACCGTCTCCATTAACAGTGCTGATAAACTGAAAGACTGAATTATAATGTCTGTAGCTTCTGCACATGATCATACTCGAATTATTCCTTTCCTCCTGAATAAAATTAATGATGTTAAGTTGTCAATCTCGCCTTCATTCTTGCTTGATGGGTTCGGAGCCGATCCTCGGCTCCGCACTGCTAAGCTCGAGAGTCACTTTTACCAGCTCGAGGCAGCCCCATATCCCATGATGCAAGGCGGTAAGTACCCAGATCTCGTTTGCCGCTTCGCTGATGAGGTCCTCCTTTTACCAGCTCCTGGTAAGTGAATTATTACTTTACTATTTTAGCCCCTTTTTACTAAAAATCCTTAAATTATTAGTTTTAACTTAGTTTTAATTCCTTTCTGACAGAAAATTTCCCTGTCTACTCAAAACTTTTAGTCAGACTAAACCCCCCACCCCCCCGTTAGGGTGTGTGTGTGTGTCTGTTAGTGATACCTTTTGGTATATTTAATTTAATTTCTTGGACTGGTGTGTGTGTGTGTGTGTGTGTGTGTGTGTGTGTGTGTGTGTGTGTGTGTGTGTGTGTGTGTGTGTGTGTGTGGTCTCAGGCTTTAAGAAGTGTGACTCGTGCTGTCAGAAGATGTCTCTGACAGACGGTCACACTTCTTGCCTGTACTGTCTGGGGCCTCTTCACCTGCAGGACTCCTGTGCTATATGTCATTCTTTTAGCCAGAGAGTCCTGCAGGAAAGAAGAAATAAGATTTTGAGGGGCCTTCTTAAGCCGGAGGGCTCCCCGGCTAAGTCGGCCCCATCTAAGACTTCTAAGTCTTCCAAGGCCCAGGCTTCTGTGTCCAAGCCTGTGGCCTCGGCTCCGACTCATTCAGAGTCTAGATCGGCTCCGGCTGGAGCCGATTCTGGGTTACCTAAACCTTCGGTGCCGACTCTGGTTCGACCACTTCTGTGTCGGCTCCGATCGGTTCTGACCACCATGTGGCCCAGGCATCGGTGTCGGCTCCGATCGGCTCCGACCACCATGTGGCCCAGGCATCGGTGTCGGCTCCGATCGGCTCCGACACCCTTACATTTATAGCCGTATCGGCTCCGGCTGGAGCCGATACATCGAAGCTACCTGTCGGTGCCTATAAGTTGTCGGCTCCGACAGTTTCAGTAGTTTCATCGGCTCCGATGGTTCCTTCGAGGAAGAGGTCTAGATCCCCTTTCTTGGAGCCGATACTTTCGGCTCGGCCTCTCCTCGGGCGGAGCCATCGGAGCCGATCTTCAAGGTCATCCAGGCTTTCTGGCCATGATTTGGAGAGAGTGGTCAGTAGACTACTAAAGTCACAGGCACTGGCCCAAATGCTACATAGTCCGTCTCAGCAGACTACTATTAGTCCACACCCCATTGCAGTTCCTCCTTCGACTCTACCCCAGAGTTTGGAGTTGGAGTCTTCGGGGAATGGTTTCTGCTATGGCTGAGGACAGATACCCCTTCTGCTCCTTCAGCCTCTACTCTTATCTCCTCTTGAGACCTTCCTTAGAGGGATTGGTGGCGGGCTTCCTGGTCTCCTCCGAGGGTGAGTGGCATCGGACCCTTGTCCCCGCTCTTCCCTTGGGGCCTCGGCCTTAGTGAGCTCGGCTCCGACATCTGCCTCGGAGCCTTCCTTTCGGTGGGTCCTAGAGTTCCTAGCTCTTGGGCGGGTTCTCTCGGACCTCCTGGGAGGGGGAGCCTTCGAGGTGATGAAGTGTGCTGGCCTCTGGACTCAGCCAGCAGTCTGTTCCATTAGCTCCTCCCTCTATAGTGCCTGTTGACATCTCTGCCACTTCTCTTGCTCCCGGACCCAGAGATCCTCCGCCTCAGGTTTCCCCACTGGGAATATCCCCCTCTTCTGAGGATTCTCCTGATTTGTCGGGTGATCCTCAGCGGAAGAGGACTTGTAAGAGGAAACACGTAGACTCCCCCGAGTCTATCACTTCGGATACTGACTTAGATGAGTCAGAGGGATCCCCAAGACCCCCCTCTGAGGATGTCTCCTTCTCAGACATCCTAGAACTCCTTAGACAGAGGAAACTGGCCCACCAACAATCCCTCTGAGGATGAGTCAGTATACCTGGGCGTTTGGATCTCGGCCCTCCACCTCCTGGGTGTCTCCGCCTTCGACCCCTTATGCAGGTTATTGCTCGAAGGCATGGACTGCTCCTGACTCTGTAGAGCCTGTCCCTAGGAAGCCTTCTAAATTTATTACTGCCCGTCGGACAAGCAATTCCTTACAAAGGTGTCCCGCTGATGCCATGGTGGTGGCGGCTGCCACCAGAAGGAACTTGCAGATCCTTCCGTCCTGTCCATCCTCCTAATAAGGACTCTAGGACCATGGATAGATAAATGGTAGCGGATGTTTTCTTCAGCGACCTTTGCTATGTTCGCTGAACTATCTTTGTCACTTCACCAGACTCCAAAGGGATATCCTTAAGGAGCTAGGTGAAGTTGTGCAGGATCCTACAGCTGCGGGGCTCAGGAAAAATTGCTCAGCTAGGAACCCTTAACTCCATTGCTAACTCCTCCATGCGGCTTATATCATATGCTGCTGATGGAGCCAGTAGGGCCGCAGGTACAGGTGTGGCTCTTAGACGCCAAGCCTGGATGCGACTATGTAATTTTGCAGATCCCTTTAAGGTCCTTCACAAACTCTCCCTTTGATGGGTCAGCTTTGTTTGGCCCTCAAGTGAAGGAAGCGTTGACCAGGTGTGAGCAGGACGGCAAAACTCTTTCTGCCAGAGGGAGTCCGTTTTCCACCCCTTCTAGACCTTATCCCAAAGGACAGAAGGGTGGCAAAATGTGGTTCCAAATCCCAAGGAGTCACGCCGGATTCACGTGGTCAGTTTACCCCTAGAGGCAGAGGGGGTAACAACAACAGACGCCGCTCTAGAGGCAGAGGGGGTCCACAAAACCAGGGAAACAGAGAGTCTCTCTCTGACAAGCCCTTTCAACATCCCTGAGATGTTGCCCGGCTGTCCCTCCTTGGAGGCAGTCGGGGGAAGACTATCACTGTACCCAGAAGCCTGGCGTTCTCTCACTCAAGACAGTTGGGTACAGTCGATCATATCCGAGGGTTACATAATTCCTTTCGAGGAAAGTCCTTTCTATCCCTCAAATTCCCTCCCAGACGTACCACCCGGTCTAAGGGATATTGCAGAGTTGGAAGTCTCAAAACTACTGCAAAAAAGAGCCATTCAGCCAGTTACAACAGACCATTCAGAGCCCGGAATCTACTCAAGGTTCTTTTTGGTCCCCAAAAAGACGGGAGACTGGAGACCAATATTGGATCTCAGCAGACTCAACAAGTCTGTGAGGAAGACAAGATTCGAATGGTCACTCTTCAGTCGATTCTACCCTTCTTGCAGAAGGACAACTGGATGTGCTCAATAGATCTTCAGGATCGTACTATCACATAAAATTCACAGGCGCTCCAGGAGATTTCTCCGCTTCGGCTGGGGTCCAGTCATTTCCAGTTCAGTGCCCTGCCCTTTGGTCTCACCACAGCCCCAGGGTGTTCACCAAATGCATGGCAGTGGTCACGGCTCACCTGAGGCGTCAAGGATTCCAGGTGTTTCCGTATCTCGACGACTGGCTCCTGTCAGCCACCACCAGGCATCAGCTTGTTCAAGCCAGGGATTACACAGTAAATCTTTGTTCTCATTTGGGCATCTCGATCAACTTCGAAAAGTCATCCTTATTGCCCTGCCAGTCTATTACTTTCATAGGCGCAAACTTAAACACTGTTCGGATGTCAGCTACCCTTACAGACCAAAGAGTTTCAGACATTCAAAATCATGTCAGGATCATTCTAGCCAACAAGAAGGTACAGGCCAGAATGGTTCTAAAAGTATTAGGTCTTATGGCTGCGGCCATTACTCTTCTTCCCCTGGCTCGCTTCTACATGCGCCTTCTTCAGTGGATGTTGTTCACTCAGTGGTCTTACCAACAACTTCCAATGCGTCACCACATTCTGGTGAAACAGATTTGCAAAAATCATCTTGCTTGGTGGATCACTTCTCCCCAGATTCACCAAGGCAGACACTTTGTACCCCCATCCCCGGTAGCCACTGTCACCACAGATGCCTCCCTGATCGGGTGGGGGGGGCATTATCAGGACAGGATGGTTCATGGGACGTGGCAACCGAGTACCACCTGCACATAAATGTCCTAGAGATGTGAGCAGTGCTTTTAACGTTGCAAGCCCTCAACGACTCTCTTCCTGTAGGGACAATTGCAGTCCACACAGACAACATGTCTGTAGTTTGGTATATCAACAAACAGGGCGGAACCAAGTCCTACCCCTTGTGTCGAGAAGCGCTCAGACTGTGGCAATGGGCGATCTCCTCTCATCGGTTTCTGGTAGCAACGCACATCCCTGGGAAAACCAACATTTTAGCGGACAGATTGAGCAGAGCTATTCTCATGCCCCACGAGTGGTCTCTCAAGCAATCTATAGTGGAGGAGATTTTTCTGGAATGGGGTCGCCATGTTGCGATCTTTTTGCTACTCCCCAAAACAGCAAATGCCCAGACTTCTTCTCTCTCTTCCTCTGTCAGGCCATCCCCCAGAGACGCTCTGACCCAGGATTGGCCCCAGGGACTTCTTTATGCTTTTCCTCCTTTTCCTCTAATCCCTCAGGTTATCCAGAAAGCTACCGTTTTGAGAGCCAAAATGATTCTCATTGCTCCTTATTGGCCTCGACAAATTTGGTTTCTGTTCCTCCATCGTCACCTTTTGGTGCAGCCGTGGCATCTGGACCCAGTGCCAGATCTTCTGATTCACCAATCCGGTCAGCTGCACCGGTCTATCCCCTCTCTCAACCTCACAGCATGGTTGCTCCATTTCCTTCCTTAGCCAGGCTTCCTGTGATCTCTAACCCTGTTAGAGACATCCTAGTAGCTTCATTAAAATCCTCTACCAGGAGGATTTATACAAGCAAATAGAAACGTTTCTCTTATTGGGCTAGAGCCAAGAATATCGATCCCTTCACTGCCCCAGTTCAGGCAGTTTTGGACTTCTTAGCGGAGATTTTTCATGCAGGCTCCTCTTCTTCCACAGTTAGAGTTCAACTGGCTGCTATCTCGAACTTTCATGTCGGGATCGCAGATCACAATATCATGTCCCATAGGCTTTGTAAAGCCTTCTTGAAAGGAATTTTCCTGCTAAAGCCTCCAATCAGGAATCCTCCTCCTCAATGGGATCTAAATTTAGTGCTGACATCCTTGATTCTTCCCCTTGAGCCAGCTGTTTCTTGCTCCCTAAAATTTCTTTCTTGGAAAACATTATTCCTAGTAGCTATTACATCGGCCAGGAGGGTGTCTGAACTTCATGCTCTTTCGGTTCGACCCCCCTATTTGGTCTTTCACAAGGACAGAGTATCATTGAGAACTAATCCGACCTTTTTGCCTAAGGTCCTCAAAACTAATTTGAATCAATCCATTGATCTCCGGTATTTTTCCAAACTATTCAAACAGATCGGAACAAAAATTACATTATCTTGATGTCCACTGCCAACTCAGATATTATTTGGACAGAACTAAACAATTTAGGAAATCCGATCAACTCTTTGTTTCCTATGCGGATAACAGGAAAGGCCTTCCTGTCTCTAAAGTGACTTTATCTAGATGGCTTTCTTCTGTCATCTCTGAAATTTATCTGCTCAGGGGAAAACAGCTGTGCTCAAAACCTAAAGCACATTCAACTAGGAGCTTGGCTACTTCTACAGCCTTTCAAGCTAGACTTCCTTTAGACACTATTTGTGCAGTGGCTACTTGGGCCACTCCTCATACTTTTGTTTCCTATTACAAATTGGAGTTGGCCTCCAGGGACAGAGCCAGTTTTGGCTCTACAGTCCTCAAGAGTCTGTTCCGTTGAGCCACCCAGGATAGAGGTGCTAGGACGGTCCCATCAAGCAAGAATGAAGGCAGATTGACAACTTAACATTAAGAAGTTATGTACCTACCATAACGTCCATGTTAGTTGTCTTCTCGCCTTCTTTCTTGCGACCCTCCCTCCTTTCCCCCAGGCCTGGACAGACCTTTCTACAAGAGATTGTTGTGCTGAAGACCATTCAGAACTGGTCCTTCTTTCATCCTGTAGGCTTTCTTTCTTTCTTCCTTTGGGAAGTATTTATGCTTGGTGCTATTGCCCTTTGTCATCAAACGAGATCTGGGTACTTACCGCCTTGCATCATGGGATATGGGGCTGCCTCGAGCTGGTAAAAGTGACTCTCGAGCTTAGCAACTGCCGGGTCGGAGCCGAGGATCGGCTCTGAACCCATCAAGCAAGAAAGAAGGCGAGAGAAGACAACTAACATGGAACGTTATGGTAGGTACATAACTTCTTATTATGGAATGAAGGGTATTTGACAGGATTTTTGCACTCTTACTCGAGTGTCTGTGGCCTGCACTGCAATGGCTTTCTTGCAGACCATCTTAAGGCTCTATCCCTGTATTCTGTGTCTGTGGCCTGCACTGCAATGGCTTTCTTGCAGACCATCTTAAGGCTCTATCCCTGTATTCTGTCTCCTACAGACTTCAGAGGGGAGATCTATGCCTGGCATTCAGGGCATTGTCAGTCCCCACTCTGGACATATCCTCAAAACAAACAGCACCAGAATTAAGCATTCTAAGGACTTAAACCTTGCCTGTAATATGAATAGGACCTCCTGGAGAGACTGGTATGTATCCCAGAGGTTTACCCCATCTCTGGAACAGGCTCTCTATCCATGTGAAGCAGAGTTCTTCTATAACCTAATTCAAGTGCAACTTGGACAGTTGGTTGAGGAACAGGAAATTCGTCCCTGGTTTGGCAGTTATGATGTTCATTGTGTTACACTGCTGCAGTCATTACACTTGGGTTATCCTGCCGTCAGGCGGTTCCCCAGTCGGCCTGAGTTCCAAAGTCTTGGTCCGGCGTCAGTTGCTGTCGCCTCCTCCCTGACGTCAGTGCAACAGGGGTATATAAGATGCAGCTGACGCCATTTTCTTCAGTCTTTCTTGCCGCTCGGTGCCCGACGCAAAAGCAGTTCGCAAGTGCTGGGCGGCAGACTCCTGAGATTTTCATTCCGAATCCAGAACTGAAGTCTTCTACAAAGCTAAGTACCCCGTTGGGGAAACATTTTCTTGCCTCAGACCAATGTCAGTGAAAGTTAACTGTATTTCTTGTGGGAAGCAAATACCGCATAAGGATTTCCATTCCTATTGTATCCCATGCCTAGGCCCAGACCACGACGTCACTGGTTGTTGGTTTTGTGCTAGGTTTAACAAACACACTATTAAACGTCGGTTTGATTTTGCCCGACATTATTTTGGCAGAAAATTCAATTACACCATGCTGTCGGAACTTCCGACGAATGGAATACATAAGCGCAAAGACAAGGATAGGCATCCGAGGCCCAAAACTGACGAAGCCTCTTCTAGGCCAGTCGCCAGTTCTCGGGTTTTCAGCGAGGCGCCTTCGCAGCCCCTGACGACTGCTTCTGCAAAACCACAGGCCGCCTCCGACTCCCACGTGGAGATGGCTGGGCCTTCGGATGCACAAGTTTTTCAGCCTACCAAAACTAATCCTACAGAGGGATTCGGAGTAGCTGAGCAACCCTCAACTTCAGAGGGTGTTTTCAGACCTAATCAGTTGAGCATTAAACCCTCTGCTAAGTCTAAGCCTCCTTTAAAAACAAACAAATACAGCATTCTCCAGGACAGGCCTCCATGCCTAAGAAACAAATGCTCAAAATGGCCGAAGACCTTAACACTCTGATCAGGGGATCCCACCCCCCTCCTGATAAAAGGCCTAGACAGGATGCAGACTATGACTCATCCGACCAGGTGTCCATTTCTTCAGATTCATCCTCAGGCCTAGGTTATTCTTTACCCCCTTATGAGGACTCTGATGCTGAGGAATCAATTCCGTCAGCCTCTCCGCTTGAGGACTACTCCTTTGGGGAAACCTTGTATACCATGAGGGAGCATTTCCATTGGGAAGGCCAGGATTACTCAGAATCCAAGAAAAGGCTCAGAGACTTCCTTTTATTACCTCAACACAGACCCCTTGCTATTCCGCCAGTGTTAGATATTGTGGATGATGTGTATACTGAATCCAGCTTAAATCCTGATTCCTTACCTCCAGCCCCAGTTAAGCCTGACAGATACTACAGAGTCCCTGACTCTCACAAATTTCTGTGTAAATGACCTGTTGCTGACCCTGAAACTATTTCTCAGGGACCCAAAGGGATTAAGGCCTCATCAGCAAAAAATCCAGTTCCTTCTGACAGATTCCAGAGCATTAGACAGATGGGGAAAGAAAGTATATACGTCTGCATCTTTAGCAATGAGAGCTTTAAATTGCCAGTTTCACATGCTAAAATATCAGCAATTTTTCATGTCTCAGTTGAAACAAAAAATGCTTCCAGATTCAGATCCTTCTAATTTTTAAGAAATGCAGAATTTATTGCATGCAGCTGAACAAGTGAGAAAACATACTTTGCAATGTGGTTTTGATTCTTTAGAGGCCTCCTGTAGAGCAGCAGTTACAGGCTGTCATTAGAAGACATGCTTGGTTAAAAGAACATACGTTAACCAGATCATGTTAAAGCAAAATTATTGGATGCACCTTTGCAGCAGGATGTGTTTGGAGTTAAGGCAGAAGAGGTATTAAAGTAAATGGAGGATAAGGCAAAATCTATGCAAACGGTGAAGGATTTTCTTACAGGTTCAGCCTCTACAATTTAGCAGAAATCGGCCAACAAAGAATTGGTCCTTTCCAGTTAGACCTCAAAGAGGCAGATACAGATGTCAAAGTGATAGAGGTCAACCACAAGGTCCTTACAGGCCACGACAATGGGGTGCACCAGGCCAGAAAGAAGGGGAAGACAGGCCCCAGCCATGTAAAAAGCAGCCTCAATGACTTCTCACTACAGCTGCCAAACAGCTCTCTTGGCAGCCCCCTTGGGAGGAAAACTGGCACTTTTCTATCACAATTGGCTTTGGATCACCAAAGACAAATGGGTTCTCAAAATTGTATCTCAAGGTTACAGGTTCCACTTTCACACACTGCCAAGGTTAAAAGGAATGCCAAATCTGCCACCAAATCAGTGGGCAGAGGCTCAAAAACCAATTACAGCACTCAAGGACATGAGAGCTTTTCAAAGGGTACCACCACAGGAGCAAGGACAAGGATTTTACTCGAGACTCTTTCTGGTTCCCAGAAAGGACAAAGACTTGAGGCCCATTCTGGATCTTTCTTTAAACACTTACCTGGATGTTCCGAAATTCAAACTGTTGACACTACAGCAGCTTCTTCCCATGCTGGGCAAGAAAGCTTGGCTCGTGACCTTGAACCTCAGAGGCGTACCTGCATGTCCCTATCAGACAAAACTGCAGAAGATACCTCAGATTCATAGCTGGTTCAATGCACTATCAATTCTCTGCACTGCCCTTTGGCTTATCTACTGCGCCCAGGATCTTCACAAAGTGCCTGGCACCAGTAATTGCATTTTGCAGACAGAAAGAAATTCAAATTTATCCGTACCTGGACGACTGCCTAATTCAATCAGAAAGCAAGGACATTCTTCTAAAGCATCTAGCGTTTGTAAAAAAAAGTTAAGTTACCTGGGGTACACAGTAAACGAAAAGAAATCAAAACTAGTGCCCTCACAAGAGATAATATAACTGGGTGCCAGCTTGAACACAACGGCCCAGATGGCTTATCTCACGCCAGACAAGCAAGGACAACTGACTCAATACTTTCAATTGATGGCAACAAAGACCCAACTCCCTGCAAGAAAAATTCTGCAGGCCTTTGGTTACATGGCATCTTGCATACTACTAATTCCATATGCCAGACTGCATATGAGGAAACTACAATGGTACCTAAAGAGTGTATGGTCTCAACACTGTCAAAGTTCGGAAACAGTTATACCACTAATTCCTTGCCTTCAACAGGAGTTTCGATGGTGGGCTCAAGCTTGTCACCTCAACAAGGGACAGCCTATTACTCAACCCACAGACAGGCAAACACTGACAACAGATGCATCGGATTACGCCTGGGGAGCACACATGGCAATAAAATGTATTCAGGGCAAGTGGCCCGCAGAACAAAGGCATCTTCACATCAATCAAAAAGAGATGCTAGCTGTACAAAATGCCCTTATAGCTTTCAAGGACCTGCTGCATCCAGGACAACTATTACGAAAGACAGACAACACCACAGTTATGTGGTACATAAACAAGCAAGGGGGCACTCACTCCTACCCCCTCTGCAGTCAAGCCATGACCTTATGGAACACAGCTCTAAACTATCAAGTTCATCTGCAAGCACAGTTCCTGCCAGGAGAGAAAAACACACTGGCAGACTACTTGAGCAGAAACACCATGGATCCCCACGAATGGGAATTGAATCCACAAATATTCAGAATGATAACACAGAAATGGTGGAGCCCAGACATAGATCTGTTTGCATCCCCAATGAACTGCCAGCTACACAAATTTTGCACAACGAGATACCATCCACAAGCATGGAAAGTGGATGCCCTCTCATTCAGCTGGAAAAACCTACAAGTATACGCTTTCCCACCACTACCTCTCCTTCCAAAAGTACTCATAAAAGCCAGGCAAGAAGAGCCAAAGATGATCCTGATTGCAACAGACTGGCCACGCCAGCACTGGTACCCAATCTTAAAGAGCTTGGCACAAGAGCCACCCTGGATTTTGCCTCAAATCCCACATCTGCTGACTCAGCACAACAATCAGATACTTCACAGCCAGCTAAAGACCTTAAACCTAGCTGCATGGAAGATTCCTTAGTCAAGCAAGCAGTGCCTCTCTCTAAAGCTGTTATGGATGTCATTCTGGAGGCCAGAAGGCCTAGTACCAGGAAAGCCTATTCGGATAAATGGAAGAGATTGTGTGCCTGGGACCAGGCTCACAGCCTTGACCCTCTTGTCCCAAACATTCCTCAGATACTACAATATTTAACTGAGATGCTGGAGAAAGGCCTCTCCTTTTCATCCAAGATCCACGCCTCTGCCATATCTGCTCATTACAACACGGATCCACCAATTTTTTCTAATCCTTTGCTAAAACAGTACCTCAGAGGAGCTAAAAACATAAGACTGCCCCGTAGAGCACCTACTCCAACTTGGGACCTCAACTTTGTTTTGGAAAAATTAACTTTACCTCCTTTTGAGCCAGCTAACGCAGCAGAATTAAAATATATCTCTTGGAAAACTGCTCTGCTCCTGGCAATAACATCAGCACGAAGAGTTTCAGAATTACAGGCACTAATGGCAGTGGAACCTTTCCTCATTTTCCACCAGGACCGGGTGTCTAAGAACTAACCCTACGTTTATGCCAAAGGTAGTTTCAAGTGTGGCTCTAAACCAAACTATTCACTTGCCAACTTTTTATCCAAAACCACAGAATAAAGGGGAGAGACTACTTGGACATTCACAGGCAAGTATGCTTCTACTTGGACAAAACCAAAGCTTTCAGAAAATCTGAGCAATTATTGGTAGCATATGCTGCAGGAGCACAGGGAAAAGCCATTTCAAAACAGACTATTTCAAAATGGATAGGACATTGTATACAGTTCTGCTCTACACACCATGGGAAACCTGTACCTAGCAGCATTAGATCTCACTCCACCAGGGCAACAGCCACTTTAACTGCCTACCTCAGAGGAGTACCTACTAAGGATATTTTGGAAGCAGCAACATGGAGTTCTGTGCATACCTTCACCAAGCATTACCATCTGCCTTTATACTCTAAATCCAGAGCTGGCTTCGCCACTGCTGTGCTGCAGGGCCTTATAGCCACCTCTAATACCTTATAGAACCAGCCACCCTACCTCAGCTTTGGGATTCTACCCAAGTGTAATGACTGCAGCAGTGTAACACTATGAACATAGTACAGTTTTGTACCTACCATAAATGTAGATGTTCGAGTGTAAACACTGCTGCAGTTCAGGTTACCCTCCCTCCTTCCCCTCTTACTTGCTGGTACATACCTATGCCTTCTACCCTTCACTACCTATGTGGAGTATTTGCTGGTAACTGAAAGTTGTTTGCTTTTCTTATGTATGTTTTATTAACCATTTGAATTGCCTACCTATTTGGGAGCACCTGACATCTGGGGCAAGAAAAACTGAAGAAAATGGCATCAGCTGCATCTTGTATACCCCTGTCACACTGACGTCAGGGAGGAGGTGACGGCAACCGACGCCGGACCAAGACTTTGGAACTCAGGCCGACTGGGGGGACCGCCTGATGGCAGGATAACCCAAGTGTTAATGACTGCAGCAGTGTATACACTTGAACATCTACATATATGGTAGGTACAAAACTGTACTTTTCTAATGGACACATGCAACCTGTATGTGGTTAATCTCCCAGGCCTTAGCTTGTAAATGTTCCATTTCCCAAGGCCCTGCTTACACCTGTCAAGGTTATCAGAATTTGTCAGAGATTTGGGATGCATGGCTAGGCTTAAAAAGGCCCTTGTGGGTGTTAGCCTAGTAAACACCTGTGAACTTATCAGTCCAAACTAACAATCTTACTGTGCCTGAAGTGCATCTCTGATAATACCAAAACCCTGTAAATTTCCTGCAAGTTCTACATGCCTCTCTAACCCTGGTTCCCAAGCCTGTTTGTACTTAATGTAGTGCACATTCTTTCAGCACATTTTATTCTTGTCAGTATCCTTGACTTAAAGTTATTCATTTGTACTGAAACATACCTTTTGTATGTCTGCTGTGTTACTAGACTATTGCTGAGAGACTACTGAAACATTCAAGTGAAACCTAATCTTAGTTCCCCCAAAACCCATAAACAGAGGTTTGTTTTTGTATTTACTTTAAAATATAGAATGAAGTCAGAGACCTGACCTTATTTTGAGACCTTTGTAAAGTCTGTTTTACTAACTATTTATGTAGGATTTATTCTGGAACAGTTGTCTGAGATTATTGAACTGGAATTTGCTTCTGTAAAGGATACTAGAATGGGTACTCAATTTTTCATTGTCTGGTAAATAAGCCTTCAATCTTAATTTTGACCACTAGGTGTCACTTAAGCATTTATGGTCTGCTAATTATTTGAAAATCTGTGTCTTAATGGTTTAATTATAATTGCGCAATTAATTATTTTATGTAACAAGATTCATGAAAACCTTTTTTACACCTGTAGCTATCTCAAGGCATAATTTAACGTGCTGTATTATCTTATTTCCGTAAATCCTTTACTAGATTTGTTAGTGTAAACTAATAATCCTGTACAATTTACCTTTTCAATCTTTTTGTGCTGTAATGGCTTTGTTTTAAATTTGTCTCAAATATTCTGTAAATGTGTGCTATAATTGTAATAGTACATTTATTAAAACCTGTGCTTTCTGCATTACAGGTCTGTACCTTTGCATACCATGTTAGTGTTTAACTTTAAGTGCATTATAGTGCGCTGTATTCTGTAACAGAATAAGCCTGACTGTTACTAGCTATTATTTAGACTAATTTTGGTAAGCCTGTTACAAACAATTCTGTCACTTTGCCCTTAAAACTAATTACTGGCTAGTAAGGGTTGTGTAATTGTAAAATGTCTAGTAATGCAATATTAAAAATGTATAATTTTGAATGTTATCTGAAGCTTGATGGAAGTTTACACTAAAGTGATTCATATTTATACTGAGCATTTGAAATATCTGTGTATGAATGTTGATCTGAAGTAGTTGACTTCATTTGTCAGCAACCTTTGGGATTCGGATCCGACCTGTGATGCGAGCCGGCAATCTTTCACAGCTTAGATCCGAGCTCCTAGCTCCTCCCCTTCACCCATAATCCCCTGCCATCCCTGACTGACCTCAGATCTAGTTTGCCGCACTTCTGTCAGCAGCTAGATTTTTGAGCTCCTGGTTCGTAGGGTCTTCTGATTGTTTTGTGAGACTTTTAAAACTTTTTTTTATTATCCTTAAAGGACCACTACGGGCAAATGATGAAGAAAACGTTTATTTTTTTTTATCTTGCCATGATTTACTACACTTCCCAAAGCTGCCTTCAGCAAAATAAGTACTCATTCCTAATTTTATTTTGTTTTTACTCTTGTCTGCCCTCATGGGGGCAGTCATGGTGATTCCTTTGGAAAGCTAAATCTGTCCTATAATGCAGACTGTGAGGACAAATAGCCTTAGCACTTGTCAGACTAGACTTCCATTCACTTACAATGGAACTCCTGAAAAAAAACTGCCAAGTTTGAGAGTCTGCAGCTCATGTGTCATTGACTGGTATGCGCTGAGTTTTACAAATTTTGTTCCTACTAATGTACTACACATTCACTGAAAGAAACTTGCAAAAGTGTCAACAAATTACTGAGATAAAAAAGACTTTTCACAAGGAGCAGTTTTGCAAGTTTCAGTTCCTGGCCAGGTTACTTCTCCCATCTCCCCTCCTTCAGTGGGCTACAGTCTCACATTTCCAGCTTTACTAGATTCAACTATTTAGTCAGCTTTGCATGACAATAGAAATAAAAAAATAGCCTGGTGTGCCACTAAAAATGTTCCCTTGTATGTCTCCATTTCTGAATAGCAATTCCCAAGAATAAAAAAAAAAAAAGCAAACTCATCAGTCCAGAGGCTAGTCTATCCATTTTTTAAAATGTGCACAGTAAAATATTCAACTTGTAATGCATTTTGGCTTCTGACATGGTTATCTTTACATAGTTATTCTCTTATAGTATAACCTGAACTTATGGTATTTAATGATAAATTTTACAACAATTCTCAGTTTCTTAACAATGACCTCCCAAGCCTCTGATGTGACCTAGTACTTTCTTACTAGTTTATCTTAGTTGTATATTTGTAGTGTGTTTCTCATCCTCTCAGCAACAGACACCTGGAGAAGCATATACTTGTATAGAAAGAGTACCAGCAGCTGTAGCAGTGATACCACACTCCAAAACAATGCACTCAAACATAGTACTGACAAACACAAGGGAATGTACATGTCTGAATCAAGCAGTGATAAAATTGTTAGGGACTTCACTGAGCAAAATTTTACTCTTAATTTCTCCATTTCATAATGCATAACATTCGCACCACACTTACAAAGGCACATCTCCACCTTCCACAAACACAGCAGCCCACACCCACACAACTGCTACAGTTTCTCCCTTCAGTTATTGCAAGCCAAGAACAACACTATTTAATAAGGATACTACCAGGCAAGTCTGCATAGCGCATTTGGTCTACCTGCATCATTGCAGCTCAGGCCCCCCCCCCCAGGAACTGCAACATTGCCAGATAAAACCACTGCTACGGTCCGGTTTCTTCCTACAGTTATTGCAATCCAAGAATAACACTTTTTAATAAAGATATCTACACCACAAGTTTGCATAATGCATCATCGCAGCTTGAGTCCCCCCCCCCCAGCAACTGCAACATTGACAGATAAAGCCACTGCTACGGTCTGGTTTCTCCCTACAGTTATTGCATGCCAAGAATAACACTTTTTAATAAGGATACCTACCAGACAAGTCTGCATAGGTGGCTGGATATTTACAGTTCTTGTTATTAGCAGATGTGGTCCTTAACAGTTATGTTTTAAACATTGTGACTGGCTATTTACATTTCCTTTTACAGCACATTTGTTACTTTTACTAATTATTTTTTAAACATTGATATGTGATCCTATCTCGCCTACATTCTGTACTGATGGGTTAGCTCCGACTCGGCACGCTATGCTATAGAGCAAAGTCTCTTATTGGCTGAGCTATTCTACATCCCAGGATGCACCACCACAGCTTCCCCAGATCTCGTTTGCCGCTTTACAGCAAAAGACGTGGTCTCGGACTTGGTTGAGCTAAGTGTCTATTTCTTCACAAATTTCTGTCAAATTTTTTGACTAACCCCAAAAGCTGTTTTAACAGCTATCGTTGTTGTGTGGCTGACGTTTTGATTAAGTTTTTGTGGTGAATTTGTCTGTTTTTGAGGGAAAGGATCCTGTTTAAGTCAGAGGGGCCTTGCCCTCGCGCGTGAGTGTTATATTTACGGTCAGTCTTGCTGTTATTTTTGGTCAAGTATCCCGTTTTCAGTTAGAGGGGTCTTGCCATTATTTGCTTTTCTTGACAAGTTTTGAAGAAAGTTTCTTTTTTGTACTGTTTGAGAGTCAATATGTCGAAAGAGCACAGACCATCAGGGTTCAAGAAGTGCTCTAAATGCAGCTACAAAATGTCCATTACAGACGACCACTCTTTATGTGTGTATTGTTTAGGCCCTAAACATCTTCAAGAGTCTTGCAGTGTTTGTCACGCTTTTTCCTCCCGGGTCCTCCAAGAGAGGAAAAACAAATTGATTTTAAAAGGGCTTATTAAACCTACTTTTGAGGAGGCTTTATCTTCTTCCTCTTCTCCCTCGAAGAAAAAGAAATCGTCGGCTCCGACCAGCCCGTCGGAACCGGCCACAAAGAAATCTCGTCAGGCTTCTCCATCGGCTCCACGGACTTCGGAGCCGAGGGCGGAACGGTCTGCCTCGATGCCTCCAGCCTCGACTCCTCTGACTTCGGAGCTGACGGCTAGAGCTTCGAGAGGCGGGTCACCTTCATCGGCTCCACTGTCTTCGGAGCCGATGAGAGTTGCCCGCTCAGACTCTTCCCCTTTGGCGCCGAAGTCCTCTTCGGCACCAAGGGAAATTGCAATGGTTGTGGAGTCTCCCTCGGCACCGATATTGATCGAGACGATTCGGAGCCGGTCCCCCAGTCCTTCGGAACCGGTGGAGAAGTCTACTCAAACCCGTTCGATCTCTTCTCGGTCTTCGAGGATGTCTGATTCGGACATTGACAGGGTACTTCAAAGGCTGTTTCAGTCTCCAGTCTTCCAAAAGTTAGTGTCTGCTCCAGCCCAGTCGGCTCCGGAGCCGATTGCCCACCCTGTGGTCTTGGTTTCTCCTCCAACAGCCTCGGCACCGTTGGAGTCGGTGCTGGTGGAGCCGGTGGAGGTTGTCGGGTCGGCTCCGACCCTTACTCCAACCCCGACCTTCGGGTCGGAGTTCGGTACACGGACCTCCTCGGTCGGCCCCGGGGGTGATGCTTCGGGACCGATGCTTTCGGTTCCGAGCCTCCCTCTCGGTGCGTCGGCTGCGGGAGTGCCTTCTACTGTTGTGGCCTCTGGGATCGGACCTTCCCAGGACTCTGGGGGTCCGGCCTTCAGGGCTATGAGGAGTGCTTTGGCCAAATCTTCTTTGGCCACCTCCACCGTTTCACCGTCACCTTCCCTTGGCACGGAGACTGGTTCCTTTGTAGTTCCCCTGTCTCAAGACAGCGGAGCCCTGGGGCCTGAGGTCATCCCCATTGGGGTTTCCCCCCTTCCTGAAGGTCCCTCCGAAGCGTCTTCGGAGGAACCTCCAAGGAAGAGACAGTGCAAGAGGAAGCACGTCGACTCCCCTGATGAGTCTCTCACCTCGGACACCGACCTCGGTGATGCGGAGGGGTCCCCCAAGTCATCCTCGGATGATGTCTCCTTTGTGGACATCTTGGAAATCCTGAAGCAACGAGGCGACTGGCAGTCCAAACCCCCTTCCGCTGAGGAGTCTGTATTCCTCAAGGCCTTCGGGGCTCAGCCCTCCGCCTCCTGGGTGTCTCTGCCCTTCGATGAGCTTCTGGATTTGATCTCTCTAAGGGCGTGGGAGCACCTGGATTCTGTGGAACCGGTGCCAGCTCGCCCGAATAAATTTCTTTCAGCCCCCCCCCCCCCTGAAAGGACTTCCTCTCCAAAGGTGTGGCCGTAGATGCCCTGGTGGTGGCATCTGCTACCCAGCAAGATGTGGCAGAGGCTTCGACGTCCGTCCATCCTCCTAATAAAGAGTCTAGGAGCATGGATCGGTACGGGAAGCGCACCCTTACTTCAGCAGCCTTTACTTTAAGGTCTCTGAATTATCTGACGCATTCACCAGACTTCAGAGGGATCTGGTCAAGGAACTTTCAGGTACCCTCTCTGGTAACCTACCTGAGCAGTTGGCCCAGACGGTTAGCTCTCAGTTGGCTACTCTATCATCGATATCGAACTCGTCCATGAGGCTCATTTCGCGTATGCAGCCGAGGGGGCGAGTAGAGCGGCGGGTACAGGGGTTGCTCTACGGAGACAAGCCTGGCTCCTCCTGTGTCATTTTGCAGAGGCCTTTAAGTCTTCCTTTGCCGACACTGCCTTTGATGGGTCCTCTTTGTTTGGACCCAAGGTAAAAGACACCTTGACCCGTTGTGAACAAGAGGGTAAGACTTTGACTGCCGTAGGGGCACGGTTTTCCACTCCCTTCTGACCTTATCCCAAGGCTAGAAGAGGGGGGAAAATGTGGTTCCGTAAATCTCAAAAGACTTACCCCTCACAGCAGGATGATTCCCCTTCTAGAGGCAGAGGAGGGGGAAATTTTTCAGGAAGACGCCGTCCCAGAGGCGGCAGAGGCCCCCGCAACACTGGAGACCGCGAGTCCTTTCGTGGCTCCTCAACCTTCCAGCATCCCTGAAGGATTGCCCGACTGCGCTGCTCCGGAGCCAGTCGGGGGTTGTTTTTCGAGGCACCTAAAGGCCTTGGATGGGTGCTCCGAATCATTGCCGGAGGTTACACCATCCCTTTTTCCTCAGCCCCCCCCCCCCCCCCAACCATACCGGAAAATCTCGGACCCACCACCCAGTCAACAGGATCTCGCAGCCATCTAAGTCTCAAAGCTGCTTCAAAAAGGAGTCATCCAACCGGTCCCCGAAGACCAGACCGGATTAGGGACTTACTCACGATTCTTTTTGGTGCCAAAAAAGACCGGGGACGTGAGGCCCATTTTGGATCTCAGCAAACTCAACCGTTCTGTCAAGAAGTCCAAGTTCCGGATGGTCACCTTACAATCCATTCTCCCGCTGCTGGAGGAAGGTGTTTGGATGTGCTCCATAGATCTCAAGGACGCCTATTTATCACATCCTGATAGATCAGGCGTCCAGGAGACACTTGCGCTTCAGCCTTTGAGAGAGTCATTTCCAGTTCCGTGCACTGCCCTTTGGTCTCACCACAGCCCCCAGGGTGTTCACCAAATGTTTGGCGGTGGTGACTGCTCACCTGAGAAGTCTAGGATTCCAGGTGTTTCCATACCTAGACGACTGGCTCCTAACTGCCACCTCCAGACGTCTACTCTTACAGAACCTAGCAGCCACTATATCTCTAGGCAACTCCCTAGGAATCCCCTTCAGTTGGGCAAAGTCTGTGTTGCTGCCATCTCAGCGCATACGGTTTATCAGAGTAGAGATAGATTCAAAGCAAATGCGGGTCTATCTTCCTACAGAGAGGATAGAAATATTACAGTCTCAAGTTTAAGCATTGCTCCTCAAACGCCGAGCCCCAGCCAGGATGGTCCCACAACTGTTAGGTTCCATGTCGGCCACCGTTCCCCTAGTCCCCTTGGCAGGATTACATATGAGGATTCTCCAGTGGCTCCTGTCAGTCCAGTGGTCTTATCAGGATCTCCCTCTCAGTCACCTCATTCTGATCACGAAGACGTGCAAACAGGACCTTCGTTTGTGGCTTCTTTCCTCCAACCTGGATCAGGGGCGACCCTTCGTTCCACCACCTCCAGTGGCCACATTGACTACGGACACCTCCCAGACGGGGTGGGGGGGACATTACCTGGGCAGGTCAGTCCAAGGCAAGTGGCACTCCGACGAGAGTCTCCTCCACATCAACATACTGGAAATGAGGGCGGTGTTTCTATCGCTACAAGCACTACACAGTTACCTCCCCCAGGGCATGATTGCCATTCAGTCCGACAACATGTCAGTAGTCTGGTACCTGAACAAGCAGGGAGGGACCAGGTCCTACCCCCTTTGCAGAGAGGCCATGAAAGTATGGGATTGGGCGATTGCAACCAAACGTTTTCTGGTAGCAACACACATTCCGGGGAGATCCAATGTGATTAGACTGAGCAGAACTATTCTCTCCCCTCACAAGTGGTCTCTGAACGACAGTGTGGCATCTCAGATTTTCAGAAGATGGGGAACTCCTTGTTGCGACCTCTTTGCAACTCCCCTCAATACGAAATGCCAACAGTTTTTCTCTCTCACCACAGTTCCGGGGGAGATTCCCAAGGACGCCCTAGTCCAAGCTTGGCCCACCGGCCTGCTGTCCGCCTTTCCACCGGTTCCCCTTCTTCCCAGGGTGATCCAGAAGGCGAGTCACTTGCAGAGCAAGATGATTTTAGTTGCCCCATACTGGCCTCATCAAGTCTGGTTGCCCTTTCTTCGGAAATATGCACTGGACGGTCCATGGTTCCTGGACCAGGTTCCAGACCTCTTAATCCACCAGTCGGGACAACATCATCAGTCCCTTCACTCGTTGAGGTTAACAGCTTGGCTCCTCCTCTTCCGACCATAGTCAGGAACCATGCTTTGGACTCGGAAGTCATACACATCGTGTCCTCGGCCCACAAGACTTCTACTAAAAAAATGTATAACAGCAAATGGAAGAGATTCGCTATTTGGGCCCAACTCCGGGGATTAGATCCCATTACTGCCCCGGTGTCAGAAGTTCTGAAGTTTTTAGCTTCTCTATTCAATCAAGGTTCTTCGGTCTCTACCATCAAGGTTCAATTGGCAGCTATTTCTAATTTTCATAAAAGTATAGACCCACCTTTGATGAGCAATAAGTTGTGTAAAGCCTTCATGAAAGGTGCTGGGCTGCTACGACCTCCGATTTCTCATCCCGCTCCACCGTGGGATCTTAATTTCGTATTAGGTGCTTTGACCTCTTCCCCCTTCAAACCGGCAGCAACTTCTGACTTGAAATTTCTTTCTTGGAAGACTGCTTTTTTGGTGGCAATTACATCAGCCAGAAGAGTTTCGGAACTTCAAGCCCTATGTGTCAAACCACCGTACCTGGTTTTTCACAAGGATAGAGTATCCCTCAGGCCTAATCCATCCTTTGTTCCCAAGGTTTGTTCTAGTTATTGTCTTCAACAGTCATTGGAACTTCCAGTTTTCTTCCCAAAGTACTCAGAGCGGAATACATCTTCCACACATTGGATGTCCACAGGCAATTGCGTTTCTATTTAGATAGGACGCACCAAACACGGAAAACATTTCCGTTGTTTGTGTCCTTTTCGGACAATAAATTGGGCAAAGCCGTCACGAAGGTCACTATTGCCAAGTGGATCAGGGACTGTATCAGCCATACTTACTTCCTTTCTAATAAAGAGCTTACAACCACAGTGAAAGCTCATTCTACAAGGGCTATGGCTACTTCGACAGCCTTTCATTCTAAGCTTGCCATTAGTGACATTTGTGCTGCGGCTACCTGGTCTTCTCCTCACACCTTTATTTCTCATTACAGATTGGACGTGGCATCTCGAGGGCGAGCTTCCTTTGGTTCCACAGTTCTCAGGAGTGTTTTCCAGTGAGCCACCCAGGAATCGGGTGCTAGGGATGCTGTCCCATCAGTACAGAATGTAGGCGAGATAGGATCACATAACATCTTTTAGTTATGTACTTACCATAACTTTAGATGTTTGGGATCCATCTCGCCTACATTCCTAATAACCCATCCTCCTGCCCCTGCCTTGGAGATCAGAAGAGACCGGACGGTTCAAGTTTAGCCGTTTCATCTTGAAACACCTGGCAATATTATATCAACAGTCTATGTGTGTGTGCATGTGTGCGGACAAACAAGATCTGGGGAAGCTGTGGTGGTGCATCCTGGGATGTAGAATAGCTCAGCCAATAAGAGACTTCGCTCTATAGTATAGCGTGCTGAGTCGGAGCCGAGGATCGGCTCCGAACCCATCAGTACAGAATGTAGGCGAGATGGAGCCCAAACATCTAAAGTTATGGTAAGTACATAACTAAAAGTTTTGGCCGGCATGCACACCTGCAAGGCCCCCCCAGGCAACTATAGCTTTGTCTATTGCCACTGGGTGTCATAACTTAACAATATACTTGCTGTATCTTGTCCCAAATAGATCTGCCTCCACACTGGATACTTGTAAAGTAAGGCAAGTACCATTTACTTGGTGTATTTTGTCCCCCAGATAGATTTACCTTCCTTTGTATCACTTGCACACCAAGGCCTTAAAGTAGTGTTTCTGCAACTAACTGCTTACACTCCTAATTTCCTGCTTCGACCTCTTCCTTGCTTACACTTACATTACAGCTCCAAGGCTTCCACTTCTTATGCTGATTACTTTCCTTTGCAGTCTTCTGTGAGGGGCGGGACAGATCTACCGGCTTTTTCTGGTTATACCTTCCCCCATTTTGTATCTCCCTCCTCTAACTTCCTCCTCCCCCATGCACATTAACTAGTCTATATTAGTGGGTCTCCTTGAGCGGCGCCCTTTTGAAAGTTATCTTTTGGCCTGCTTGTGGTGAGGAGGCTTCCCTAGACCTTTTTCAGTGTGTCTCCATCAGTATAAGTAAATTAAACTAGTACAATACAGCCAGACAAACACATTTGGTGTAAACAGAAACAAGTGGAATGATACATTTGGTGTGCAAAGAAAAGAAACAAGTAAGCCCATTGATATAATTGGAGTTGGTGTTAGCCCAAGCCGGGCTCACTCCGCTCCCCTCCCTGCTTCCTATTCTCACCCGCCCCCACTAGTGCTACATTTCAACTGAACTTAGCCACGCCCATCATGCTAACCACCAATCACTGAATCTGCCCCATCCCTGTACCCATTTCCTTCTCTTCCACTATTCCATATCCTGTAAAGCACTGTCTTCCATCTAACTACCTTACAATCACAAACAACACCTCTCATCATCCACCACACCCACCCCATGTAAATAACCAGTCACAACGGTTAAAACATAACTGTTAAGGACCACATCTGCTAATAACAAGAACTGTAAATATCCCATCACCTATGCAGAATTGTAACTAAAAACAAAGAGCCTGTGCTGAATCCAAATGCTTGAAATTACGGACACAATGAATTGTCTGGTAGGTATCCTTATTAAAAAGTGATGTTCTTCATGGTTCACTGTTACAGTCATTACTGTAGGGTTCTTCCTGCTGGCAGCAGCCCTAGATTGGCCAGAGTCCCAAAGTCGGGTCCGACGTCTGCTGAAGTCGCTCCTGCCCTGACGTCAGTGCGCCAGGGGTATAAAGACCTCAGCCGACACCATTTTCCCCAGTCTTTCTTGCCATGTGGTGCCCATTGCAAAGCAGTTCGCAAGTGCAGGTCAGCCATCTCCTGTTTGTTTTTGGTGGCTTTTGAATTGAAGACGTCTTCTTTTGAGCTAAGTAGCCCATTGGGGAAACCTTTTTCTTGCTCCAGTCTGATGTCAGAAAAAGTTAACTGTATTTCTTGTGGGAGCAAATACCTTATAAGGATTTTCACTCTTACTGTATACCTTGCTTAGGTCCTGACCACGACGTAGCTAATTGTAGGTTTTGTGCTAAGTTTAATCAACGCACTATTAGGCGTAGGTACGATTTTGCCTTCCATTATTTCGGAAAAAGATTTAATTACATTATGTTGTCGGATTCTTATCTGGCTACTGCAGTGTATAAGAGGTGCAAGGATAAAGACAGGCCTCCGAGGTCCAAAGTGGATGACTTTATTCAACCAGAGCCAGTCCGGTTCGGCTGTCGTCAGTGAGGCGCTTTCGCAGCCCCTGTCCGCCACTTTTGAACCGGTTGCCTGTACTGACTCCCGTGAGGAGCCGATGGGGCCTTCAGACTTTTCAGGGATTGGACCTTTCGGATATTGCTCCCTCAGATGGGTCCGGAGCCGCTGTGCAGGCACCGGCTTCTGAGGGAGTTTTTAGGCCTACACAGCTTCATGTACAGATGACTCCAGTTTTGCAGTCAAGGACAAAGGCAAAAAGACTAAGGCTCCAGCAAAGACAAAGCAGCATGAACAGGCACCTTCTGTTCAGGGCCCTAGACCTTAAAGACAGATGCTTAGAATGGCTGAAGACCTGTTGACTATGATCAGGGGTTCTTATCCCCCCCCTGACAAGAGACCTATGCTAGAGCCAGATTATGATTCCTCAGATCAAGTTTCGATTTCTTCTGCTGCTTCTGAGCAGGATTATTCCTTCCCTCCTTATGAGGATTCTGATGCTGAAGAATCCCTTCCTTCGGCCTCTCCTCCCGGGGATTATTCATTTGGGAAAACCTTGCATGACATGAGAGAGCATTTTCACTGGGAAGGGCAGGAATACTCTGAATCTAAGAAAAGGCTTAGGGATTTTCTTCTGCTTCCACAGCATAGACCCCTGGCTATTCCCCCTGTATTGGACATTGTGGATGATGTTTTTACAGAGGCATCTCTCTCTCCTGATTCTTTTCCTCCTGCTCCTGTCAAACCGGATAGGTATTATAGGGTTCCAGATTCCCACAAATATCTTTTTAAGAATCCTTCAGCTGATCCAGAAACTATTTCTCAGGGGCCTAAGGTTGTTAAAGCGGCCTCTGCTAAGAATCCTATTCCCTCTGACCGAGAGTCCAGAGCCTTGGAAAGTTGGGGCAAAAAAGTTTATACTTCTGCTACATTGTATATTAGAGCTTTGAATTGTCAATTTCATATGTTAAAATATCAGCAATACCTTTTGTCTGTGTTAAAGCAAAAGGTTTCTGGTGGTGCAGACTAAGGAATTACAGGATTTATTGCATGCTACTGAGCAGGTGGGTAAACATACCATGCACTGTGGTTTTGATTCTTTGGAGGCTTCTTGCAGGGCTGCAGCAACTGGCGCAGTTGTTAGAAGGCACGCTTGGTTAAAGGAGCAAAGTTTGACTGAGCAGGTTAAAGCAAAGCTTTTAGATGCCCCTTTGCAACACAATGTTTTGTTTGGGGCCAAAGTTGAGGAAGTATTGAAGAAAATGGAAGACAAAGCCAAATCTATGCAAACGGTTAAAGATTTTCTACAGGTACAACCCCCTAGATTTAGCAGGAATTGTCCAGCTAAACCTTGGTCCTTTCCGAGCTCGGACAGACCTCAGAGGGGCAGATACAGGCGTTCCAGATGTAGGGGTCAGGCACAGCCCCCTTTCAGAAATGAGCAGTGGAGTGCCCCCCTCTCCCAAGGGAGAGGAAAGATAGGTCACAACCTTACAGGAAACCGTTATTATGACTCTCCCTTATTAGCTCCAGGGGCATCCCTCCTGGATGCGCCTTTGGGAGGAAAAATCTCTCTTTTTATCACAGTTGGAGCCACATAACCCAAGACAAATGGGTTCTGGACATAGTTTCAAGGGGTTACAGGTTTCATTTCCATACCTTGCCAAGATCAAACGTATGGCCAGATCTGCCAAAGCGTCAGTGGGCAGAGGCACAACGGCAAGTTTGGTCCCTCATGGATATGAGGGCCATAGGTTTGGTACCAGATTCAGAAATGGGGCAAGGGTTTTATATGGTTCCCAGGAAGGAAAATGCATGGAGACCAATCCTGGACCTTTCCGTATTGAACACCTTCCTAGAAATTCCAAAATTCAAGATGCTCACTCTGCAGCAGCTGCTGCCTATGCTGAGCAAGAACACTTGGATAGTGACTTTGGGCTTGAATGAGGCTTACCTGCATATTCCCATACGGCAAGAGTGCAGAACGTACCTGAGGTTCAAAATGGGCTTGAGACATTACCAGTTCTCTCTGCTGCCCTTTGGCTTATCTACTGCGCCCAGGGTCTTTACAAAGTGCCTGGCACCAGTAATGGCGTTTTGCAGACAGAAGGGAATTCAAATATACCCTTATCTGGACGATTGTCTCATTCAAGCGGACGACAAGGAGACTTTACTTTAGCATCTAACATTTGTGCAGCATCTTCTCTTGTGCCTAGGGTTCACGGTGAACCTAAAGAAATCAAACCTGGTGCCCATGCAGCAAATTACTTTCCTGGGTGCGCTTCTGAGCACTACAACCCAGATGGCTTATTTGACACCAGACAAAGTGCAACTGCCTTCTTATTTCAAAAATCTGGCTTTAATGAGTCAGCTGTCTGCAAGAAAAGTTCTGCAGGCTCTGGGTTACATGGCATCCTGCATTCTGTTAATATATGCAAGGCTGCATGCATATGTGGAAGATACAGTGGTACCTCAAGAGTGTATGGTCTCAGCATTGCCACAGTCTGGAAACAGTGATCGCAATTTTGCCTTGTCTCCAGCAGGAGTTTCTTTGGTGGGCCGAGGCCTGTCTCCAAAACAAGGGGAGGTCTTTCTGTCCCATTCCAGCCAATCAAGTCATAATGACGGATGCTTCGGATCATGCATGGGGAGTCCACATGCAAGGGAAATGTCTTCAGGGTGCCTGGACAGAGGACCAAATGCATCTGCACATAAATTTGAAGGAGATGCTAGCTGTACAGAATGCCCTGACAGCCTTCAAAGATCTTATTCTACCTGGGCAATTACTGATAAAGACGGACAACACTACGGTGATGTGGTACATAAACAAGCAGGGAGGCACTCATTCTTACCCCCTGTGCAGTTTGGCCATGGCTCTGTGGAACACAGCACTAGCCAACAAGGTGGACTTACTAGCTCAATTCCTGCCAGGAAAGGACAACACTCTGGCGGACAGTCTAAGCAGAACTCTTTTGGATCCACACGAATGGATGTTGGATGTTCAGATATTCAGGATGATAATGGAGGCGTGGGGGTGGCCGAACATAGATCTTTTTGCATCTCCCCAAAATCATCAACTTCAAATGTTCTGCACAAGGACCTACCACAAGCTAGCATGGAAAGTGGATGTTCTTTCATTCAGTTGGAAGCACCTCTCAGTATATGCTTTTCCTCCTTTGCCTCTTCTTCCTCGGGTACTTCTGAAAATCAAACAGGACAGACCGCAAATGATTTTACTGGCTCCCAACTGGCCTCGGCAATTCTGGTATTCCTCCCTGATGAACCTGGCTCAGGGACAACCCTGGATTTTGCCACAACTTCCACATCTACAGTCTCAATGAGACAGCCAGATCCTGCACAGCCAGGACAAAACTGAATCTAGCAGCCTGGCGGATCCAGAGTCTTTAAACAGTTCTACCCTTACCAAACAGGTACTGGATGTAATTCTTGAAGCTACACTGCCCAGCACCAGGAAATCTTATGCCGGTAAATGGAAAAGATTTTGCTCCTGGACTCGGGCCCAGGGTTTTGATTCTGCAGTTCCAAACATTCCTCTGATTTTACAATACCTAACAGAGATGTTACATAAGGGCCTATCTTTTTCATCTATCAAAATTCATGCTTCTGCTATTTCTGCACATTACAATACGGATCCCCCAATCTTTTCTCATCCTTTACTTAAGCAATATATGAGAGGGGCGAAGAATATAAGGCCTCCTTTAAGAGCACCAGTTCCCACTTGGGATCTCAACTTTGTTTTGGAAAAGTTAACTTTATCTCCTTTTGTACCTGCAGCTTCCACAGATTTAAAGTTTTTATCATGGAAAACTGCTTTTCTTTTAGCCATTACCTCTGCCAGAAGAGTTTCGGAATTGCAAGCTCTCATGGCTGTAGAACCCTTTATTATTTTTCATCAGGACAGGGTGTCCCTGAGGACTAATCCCACCTTTATGCCTAAGGTGGTTTCAAAAGTAGCCTTGAATCAGACTATTCATTTGCCTACCTTTTATCCTAATCCTCAAAGTGAAGAGGAAAATATTTTGCATTCTTTAGATATACACAGGCAGCTTCGTTTTTACCTGTACAGGACCAAGATTTTCAGGAAATCGGACCAATTGTTTGTGGCTTATGCTTCTACCTCACAGGGGAGAGCAATCACTAAGCAGACTGTTTCTAAGTGGATTGCCCACTGCATCAAGTTCTGTTACTCTCATCATGGTAAGCCTGTTCCTGTTAATGTCAGAACACATTCTACCAGAGCTACTGCCACTTCGGCAGCTTTTCTCAGTGGAGTTCCTACCAAGGAGATCTTAGAAGCTGCAACTTGGAGTTCTGTGCATACTTTTTCTAAGCACTACAATCTCCCTCTCTATTCTAAATCTAGGGCAGGTTTTTCCTCTGCAGTCCTGCAGGGTTTTGTGGCTGGCCCTTCTGTTCCTTCTCCGTCCACCCTTTCTTAGCTTTGGGATTCAACCCTACAGTAATGACTGTAACAGTGAACCACGAAGAACATAGTACAGTTGTGTACTCTTACCATAAATGTAGATGTTCGAGTATGTTCACTGTTACAGTCTGGGTTACCCTCCCTCCTGTCTCCTCTTTTGTTGTTCTTTGAGTGCCGTCTGTCTCCTTGGCATTTTTTTTCTCCGAGGTATTTTTGCTGGTGATATTTGGGAATGTTCTGGTTTATGTTTGCTTATTCTTTTTGATTAAGCTTTTGGCCTTTATTTTTGGGCACCTGACATCTGGGGCAAGAAAAACTGGGGAAAAAGGCATCGGCTGAGGTCTTTATACCCCTGGTGCACTGACAACAGGGCAGGAGCGACTTCAGCCGACATCGGACCCAACTTTGGGACTCTGGCCGATCTAGGGCTGCTGCCAGCCGGAAGAACCCTACAGTAATGACTGTAACAGTGAACATACACGAACATCTACATTTATGGTAAGAGTACACAACTGTACTTTATTTTTGGCATGCAATAACTGTAGGGAGAAACCAGACCATAGCAGTGGTTTTATCTGGCAATGTTGCTGTAGCTGGGGGGGGCCCAAACTGCGATGATGCGCTATGCAGACTTGTCTGGTAGGTATCTTTATTAAAAAGTGTTATTCTTGGCTTGCAATAAGTGTAGGGAGAAACCAGACCATAGCAGTGGTTTTATCTGGCAATGTTGCAGATGCTGGGGGGCCGAGCTGCGATGATACAGGTAGACCAAGTGTGCTATGCAGACTTGTCTGTTAGGTGTCCTTATTAAAAAGTGTTATTCTTGGCTTGCAGTAATGGTAGGAGGAAACCGGACCATAGCAATGGTTTTATCTGGCAATGATGTCCTTCAAGGATGCATCTGCAGTCCTAACAAATGGGTTGTCCTGGCCTCAGGCAGCCCTTCGGTCGGCCGGATTCCAAAGTCTGGGTCTGGCCTCGGCTGATGTCGCTCTTCACCCGACGTCATAGCTGCAGTTCAGCGGGTATAAAGGCATCAGCCGACGCCATTTTCCTCAGTCTTTCTTGCCGCGTGGCGCCCGAAGCAGAAGCTGTTCGCAAGTGCCGGTCGGTCAGAACCAGAGATACCGAAGACTTCTAAAAAGCTAAGTACCCCGTTGGGGACTCTCTCTTGCCTCAGCCGATGTCAGAAAAAGTGAATAACTGTTTAACTTGTGGGAAACAAATACCTCATAAAGATTTCCACTCTTACTGCCTACCTTGTTTAGGCCCAGACCACGACGTAGCAGCCTGTCTAGCCTGTGCTTCTTTCAACCGACGGACACTTAGACGTCGGTCGGAATTTGCGGAGGAGTTTTTCGGCTCCGCTTTTGCTTACAACATGCCGTCGGAAACTCCGACTTCACAATTAGTTAAAAAGCGCAAGGAAAAGGACCGACACTCGCGGTCCACGGTTTCGGCCGAAACCGCGGTTAAGTCAACCGCGAGTGTCTCTGTTTCGGCTGAAACCGAGCCCTCGGTTCTTCCTTCGGCCGAAAGCTTGCCTCCCACCGAGGCCTCATCCAGCATGGCTGAATCTGCTACTGAAATTCCACCTGCTCTTACAGGTTCACAGGATTTATCTGATACTATCCCTTTAGATATATCCACTCCTGCACGTGGAGCTGCTAGGCCCCTGCATCCATGTCGATTAAGGCTTTTGCCAGGGCTAAAGCAGCAAAATCAACCAAGACTGTGCCTACTAAGACCCCTCTCACAGGCCAAGCTCTAGTACTCAAATGCTTAGTCTAGCAGAGGATCTCATTTCTTTGAGCAGGGGATCCCAACCTCACCCTGACAGGGCCTCTCACCCACCTCCAGAGAAGAGGCCTAGAGCAGAGCCCCTGAGCCAGTTTCTTCAGATTACTCTTCTGATGATTCAGAAAATACAAACCCTCCAGAAGGCCCTTATTCTCCTTATGAGGACTCTGATGCAGAAGACTCCATTCCTTCTGCCTCTCCGCCTGAGGAATTTTCTTTTGGGGAAACCTTGCATGCTATGAGGGAACAATTTCAATGGCAGGGCCAGGATTTTTCAGACTCTAGGAAAAGGCTTAGGACCTTTTTGCATTTGCCACAGCATAGGCCTTTAGCCATTCCTCCAGTACTTACTGTTGTGGATGATGCATTTAATGATGCTTGTACTGCCCCGATTCACTTCCGGCCCCTGCTAAGCCCGACAGGTGCTACAGGGTTCCGGACACTCATTATCATTTGTATAAGGCTCCTTTTGCAGATCCTGAAACTATTTCACAGGGACCCAAGGCTGTAGCAGCTACCTCTGCCAAAAACCCCCTCCCCTCTGAAAGGGATTCTAGGGCCTTAGAGAGATGGGGTAAAAAAGTTTATACTTCTGCTACTCTTTTGGCTAGGGCCTTAAACTGTCAATTCCACATGATTCAGTATCAGGAATTTGTTAGACCAGTTAACTAAAAAACTCCTCGCCTGAACCATTAGACAAAAAGTCTCTTCAGGAAATGGTACATAACATACAACAGGTCAGTAATCATTCCTTAAAATGCAGCTATGATGCACTGGAGGCTTCCTTTAGATCAGCTATGACTGGTACAGTGATCAGAAGGCATGCATGGTTAAAAGAGCAGTCCTTACCAGACCATGTAAAATCAAAGCTCCTAGATGCTCCCATGGAAAAGCCTAATTTGTTTGGCTCACCTGCACAGCAGGTACTGAAGAAGGTGGATGAGAAAGCAAAATCTGTCCAGACAGTCAAGGATTTCTTACAGGTCCAGCCTCCAAGGTTTAGTAGGAACTGGCCTTCCAAGAATTGGTCCTTTCCAGACACCACCAGAGCACAGAGAGGCAGGAATAGGCGCCCAAGAGGCAGGGGTCAATCCAGAGGTGCCTACAGGGGACGTCAGTGGCAGCCTAACAACCAGCGAAGTACTGCCACAGATCCAGCCACTACCACTTCCACAGGACAATCACAGTGACTTGGCTCTGAGACCGCCTACCAGAGAACAACTAGATGCACCCTTAGGCGGAAAGCTAGCCTTATTTTCAGTAAACTGGCATTACATCACAGGAGACAAATGGATTTTACAGACAATAGACAAAGGTTACAGGTTTCACTTCCATACTCTAACAAGGAAGAGAGGAATGCCAAACCTACCTCCAAATCAAAAGACAAAAGCTCTAGAACAAATAGACAACTTAATAAGGATGAGAGTTATAGAAAAGGTACCGTCTGTGGAACAAGGGCAAGGATTTTACTCCAGACTTTTCCTGGTGCCAAGAAAAGAAAACCAATGGAGACCTATTCTAGACCTGTCCGCTCTGAACACATATCTCATTGTTCCAAAATTCAAGATGCTGACCCTACAGCAGCTTCTTCCCATGCTGGGCAAGGAGTCTTGGCTGGTAACTCTAGATCTCAAGGAGGCATACCTGCACGTCCCCATACGACCAAATTGCAGAAGATACCTCAGATTTCTTGCAGGATCAGAGCATTATCAATTCTCAGCATTGCCCTTTGGCTTATCTACTGCGCCCAGAGTATTCACGAAATGCCTGGCATCAGTAATTGCTCATTGCAGGCTACAGGGAATTCAAATTTACCCTTACCTGGACGACTGCCTGTTACAAGCGGACAACAAAAACAAATTAGCAAAAGATTTGAAAAAGGTCATTCATCTGCTACAAGCCCTGGGATACACAGTCAATATAAAAAAGTCAAGGCTGATACCATCCCAGAGGATAACTTTCTTGGGTGCAGAACTGGACACATCAAATCAAATGGCATCCCTCACAGCAGAAAAACAGAAGCACCTTCCTCTCTATTTCATGGCATTAACAACGCAGAACCAGCTAACGGCAAGGAAAGTCCTGCAAGCCCTGGGTTACATGGCATCCTGCATAATATTGATTCCACATGCCAGACTACATATGAGGAAGTTGCAATGGTACCTAAGGAATTTATGGTCTCAGCACAAGCACAGCCTAGAAACCCAAATTCCAATAATTCCATGCCTGAAGCAAGAATTCCAATGGTGGGCTCAGGCCTGTCAATTGAACAAAGGACTGCCCTTCCACAGCCCTCAACCAAGCCAGACTATCACCACGGACGCCTCAGACCTCTGTTGGGGGTTGCACATGCTGGACAAGTGCATACAAGGTTTATGGACTCAAGACCAGCTGAACCTGCACATAAATCAAAAGGAGATGCTGGCAGTAAAACTGGCAATTCAGACATTCAGACCGTTTCTTCAACAGGGTCAATTGATAAGGACGGACAACACCACAGTTATGTGGTACATCAACAAACAGGGAGGCACACATTCATACCCCCTATGCCGGATGGCAATGGACCTCTGGAATGTGGCCCTGAGCTTCAACATTCAGCTCCAGGCAATATTTGTACCAGGAAAAGAAAATATACTAGCAGACATCCTAAGCAGAACTACCACGGATGCCCACGAATGGATGCTGCATCCAGACATCTTCAAATCCATTACAAGGAAATGGGGACTACCAGAAATAGACTTATTCGCATCCCCACACAACCACCAATTGAAAAAATTCTGCACAAGGGCATACCACCCTCTGGCTTGGAAGGTGGACTCCCTATCTTTCAGTTGGGAAAACCTGACAGCATATGCATTCCCACCTCTTCCTTTGATGCACAAGGTGCTATTGACGATCAAAGAAGACCACCCAAGGATCATCCTGATAGCTCCAGACTGGCCAAGGCAGCATTGGTACCCATTACTGAGGAGTATGTCTCTGGAACAAATACGGCCTCTGCCCCTAGTTCCCTTACTGCTAACCCAGAACAACTTCAAAACCCTGCATCCAAACTTGAAAACGTTGCAGCTAGCTGCCTGGAACATTGCATAAGACAATATAACCCAGGTTTATCTCAAAGGGTTAAATACATTATCTTGGAGGCTCGCAGACCCTCAACAAGGAAAACTTATTCAGCAAAATGGAAAAGATATCTCATTTGGAGTGCAGCTAAAGGAGAAGATGTGTCACTGGTAAACATAGCTAACATTCTGGAATACTTGGCAGAACTTTTCCACAATGGCCTGTCCTATTCTTCCATTAAGATTCATGCATCAGCTATTTCAGCAGAATACAACATGGACCCTCCAGTCTTCTCTCATCCTCTACTCAGGCAGTTTCTGAGAGGAATTAAAAATGTAAAGCCACCATTGCCCGCATGGGACTTGAACTTTGTGCTGGAAAAGTTAACACTCCCTCCTTTTGAACCAGCAGCAACAGCAGAATTACAGTACTTATCATGGAAAACTGCTTTCCTGCTTGCAATCACTTCAGCAAGAAGGGTTTCTGAATTACAGGCATTAATGGCAGTACAGCCCTTCCTTATCTTCCATCAAGATAGTGTGTCCATGAGAACTAATCCTACTTTTATGCCAAAGGTGGTCTCCAGGGTATCTCTAAACCAAGCTATCCACCTACCTACATTCTTCCCCAACCCACAGAACAGGGGAGAAAGATTATTACATACCTTGGATGTACATAGGCAATTGCGCTACTACCTGGACAGAACCAAGAGCAATAGAAAAACTGACCAGCTACTGGTAGCATATGCAACAGGAATGGAAGGAAAAGCAATTTCAAAACAGACAATCTCAAAGTGGATAGGAAATTGCATTAGATTTTGTTACTCTTACCATGGAAAGACAACTCCAGAAAACATCAGACCTCACTCCACAAGGGCTACAGCCACTACTACATCTTTTTCAGGAGTGGCTACCAAAGACATTTTAGAGGCTGCTACTTGGAGCTCCGTGCATACATTTGCCAAGCATTATAATCTACCCTTATACTCCAGATCCCGAGCAGGTTTTGCCACTGCTGTTTTGCAAGGGATCTTAACTACACCATAATCTAATTATTACCTCCTCCCCCAGTTTGGCTATGGTATTCTACCCATTTGTTAGGACTGCAGATGCATCCTTGAAGGACATAGTACAGTTTTGTACCTACCATAAATGTAGATGTCAGAGAGGTATGCATCTGCAGTCAGGATTACCCACCCTCCTTCCCCTCTGTGGTACTCCTAGGGTATTGCCCATCTTGTAGCTAGCTGGGGGAATCTGTTATGGTGTATTTGTTTGTATATATGTATATACATGTTTATTTCTATTTGCTCTCTATTGTTTGGAAACATTTGCATTTTTCCAAATTTAGCCTTCCTAGAGGGCACCTGGCATCTGGGGCAAGAAACACTGAGGAAAATGGCGTCGGCTGATGCCTTTATACCCGCTGAACTGCAGCTATGTCGTCGGGTGAAGAGCGACATCAGCCGAGGCCAGACCCAGACTTTGGAATCTGGCCGACCGAAGGGCTGCCTGAGGCCAGGACAACCCATTTGTTAGGACTGCAGATGCATACCTCTTGGACATCTACATTTATGGTAGGTACAAAACTGTACTTTGCAGTTGCTGGGGGGGGGGGGGGGGGCTGCGATGATGCAGGTAAACCAAGTGTGCTATGCAGACTTGTCTCGTAAGTATCTTTATTAAAAAGTGTTATTCTTGGCTTGCAATAACGGTAGGGAGAAACCGGATCATAGCAGTGGTTTTATCTGGCAATGTTGCAGTTGCTGGGAAGGGGGGACCGAGCTCCAATGATGCAGGTAGACCAAGTGCGCTATGCAGACTTGTCTGGTAGGTATCCTTATTAAAT